>NW_027499520.1:0-88141 GCF_021521415.1 Bidens hawaiensis | reverse complement strand
CGCGTTATGTATAATTTAAAGGCCCTTGCATGTGATTTTGCCCTTAGGATCTTCCTAGCTCGTTGCAAGTATTCGATCGATCTCAGGTGAGTTCATGATGCCCCTTTTACTCATTTTACTTTTGGGCTAGCATGCACACCTAAATTTTTCTTACTTGAGAAAATGTTTTAAAACGATTTTATATTGGCTTGCTAGTATATGGTAAGTCTTGGGATGTTAAATACATATATATGTATATACCTTATTTCTTGGCCTCTATTTGGCGATGTTGTAGTCGTTTCGACTACTGATGTTGTGTATGCCTACTTCGTGTTTGCATGCACTGATGTTACGTGTTTGGGTTGTACGTTTGCTCGACCCTGATGTTATACGTGGATGTTATATATATATACTGTTATGTATATAGGGATGTTATTGAATGGATGTTTACATATACATTTGTATACGTATGTATGAGGATGTTTAAGTTCGATAAGGATGATTAGATGGATCTACCCTTTTACTTTTAGAAAACCTTTGGTATGGCTATCATGATTTTACTACTGATATCTTTTACTTAAAACTTGAACTCACTCAGCTCAAGCTGACTTTGTGTGCATGTTAGTGTAAGTTTCAGGTTTCAGAAGAGGATGCCTTATCGCTTGGACGTGCACGGAGCTACTTGGATAGTGAAGGGCATACTGGAGGAAGAATTGTTTATGAATATTTTATTTCAAGGAAACCTATAAAAGTTATACTTATTTTGGTTCTTGGGCAAAAATTCCTGGGTTTCGGGAACTTATTTCATTTTTCATGTTTTACGCAAAATTTATACTCTGATACGTTTGTTTTAATGGAAGAAACGGTTTTTAAGTTTATTAAATTTTACGAGTGTTTGAATGATTACCAACTGTGGGGTTCCCGGGGTTCGGGGCCTTACACCTAAACAGCCCGAAACGAGGGTTTCATTAATACCTTTGCTATTTTCGTTTGTTTCGCCCCTTTTTCTTGCTTTTCCAGGTTCTTGGCCTTCTAGTTAATCTATCTACAGGTCATATATCACAAAACCAAGAATGTAATATCAATTATCTAGCTTCGAAACAAAGGGTATCGGTTAGGGTTTCAAACCGACTTTTTAAATTGTAAAAACGCGATTTAAACCTCCTAAATCGTATTTACGGCCAAAAAAGCTATTGAATCTGATTTGTAACGATGTTTAGGATCAAAATATATTTTTGTATCATTTTTATGGTTATTTCATGGTTAGATGTAATTTTTGATAATCAAAGTTTAATATCAACGTAAAAAATTATGTTTATAAAAGCTTTAAATTAAAAAAAATGGATGTCTTACCTGGTGTTTTGGCTGGAGGGTTTGAAGAATAGCATAAGCACGTGTAAATGGTTTGTATTTGGTACTAGAACGCTTTAGAAGGTGTTCTAAGTGATAAAATATCCAGGAGGCTTCCCAAGTTGCAGCCGCCACCCATGTTAGGTCCCCTTGGGCTCCTCCTAGGTCCATATATCTCGATTTGCATGCCCGAACGTGAAATCCCTAGTTCAAATTTATTTCAAGTTTAGTTTTTGACAAGAAAAATATATCGGGTACGATAAACAACGCGAAAACGAGTGTTTTTTGGCCAAATCTTTGTAAATTAAGAAAAACATACCATTTGGTTGTAAAAATCCAAAATATTTTCATGGATTGCTTAGAACATTTCAAATAAGTGTTTTGTAAGTCTTTTTCGGCTTAACGGAAGATACAATGTTTGTTTTGGAAATAACTTTCGCGTTTAAAGCTATAGCGGGTAGTTTAACGAGTATCATTTCGTTTAACTGGTTTGCTATTGTACTAAAACCATAATATTAATATGTAAGCTTCTAATACACGAGTATCAATTTTTATGCCCCCTTGGGATATCCAGGTCATAACCAGACTCGTTTGGTTATTTGCTTGCTTGTTACGCAATAACGGGTTAATCGTTTATTCGATATGTAAATATTAAGGTAGTTAAAAACTTTTTTCCCTGAAATTGGATTATTCAGCTATGCCTTTATTTAGAAAAAGTTGCGGGTATTTCTTTTTAAATTCGTCTTTTCGTTCCCACGTGAATTCGGGTCCCCGTTGTGACTTCCACCGAACTTTAACCAATGAGATTTTGTTATGTCTTAATTATTTAATTTTCCCCTTTTGTATTTCCACGGATTCCTCTAAAAATTTTAATTTTATTGTTTATGTGCAAATCTTCCATTGGTAGTATCTCTACCTCATTAGTAAGTCACTTTTTCAGGTTCGATACGCGAAAAATATCGTCTCTAAAGGCAGTTTCAGTCGGTAAGTTAGAAGACCGATTTTGGAAATAACTTCATACGGTCTGATATATCACGAAGCTAGTTTATCGGTTTTACCAAATCTAATCACGCCTTTCCACGGGGTTACTTTCATGAATACTTTGTCACCTATTTTGAAATACAATGGCTTTCTACGAACGTCAGCATAGCTTTTCTTCAGGTCTCGGGCGGTTTTCAGCTTGTTTTTAGCCTTATGAACTTTATCTTTGGTTTTCGGAATCAAATCGGGTTTTTGCATTTTGAGTGTCATCGACTTTCAGTCTAACAAGGTAGCGCTCTATATTCTTACTCGTATAATACTAGATATATTGCCGCTTGAATAATATTATGATAACCATTAAAGTACGAGGATTAAACCACTTTGAGAGATGTTGTCCCAATTCCCTCAAAGTCTAGTAAAGTGCGAAGCAAATCTTCTAGTGTTTGAATAATTTGTTCAGCTTGACTGCTTGTTTGAGGATGGCAGACCGTGCTCAGATCGATTCGGGTTCCTAAATCTTCTTGCACAGCTTGCCAAAAATTGATGTAAAGTGACCATCTTGATTTAAATAGTTGGAATAGGCACTCCATGTCGGAATACGTTTTCGTTAAGACAAATGTAGGCGAGTTTTTCAGTTGAGTAGTTGCTACGAATCATAAGGAAGTGTGCGAATTGGGTCAGTTGGTCGATTATTACCCAAAATGCATTGTTTACTCGGGATGTTTTAGGAAGGCGTGTTGCAAAGTTCATTATAATTTGTTCTCACTTCCATTGGGGTATGTTAGGTTGTTGTAACATTCCCGAAGGTTTTTGATACTCAAACATAACTTTAGTACAGGCCACACATATACTAACATATGCGACTATAATCCTTTATCGTACCAGATCACCCATAAATTCCTTAACATCTTTACACTTTTTGTTAGTACCTGGACTATCAGAATATCTGAACTTGTTTTTCCTCATCCGTGATGTAACATCAAAAAAATTTTGGTCCAAATTTGACAAACTAATAAAACTTAAGGACTAAAAATATTCATGGCAAAAGTAAAGAGAAAAATAAGACAAAAAATGGAAGTAGCTTATGTTAAGGAATGGAGTAAGGAGACTCCATCCCACATTGGAGAAAGAAAGAAAAATTAAGCACTTTATAAGGAGAGAACATTCCATGGAAATGTTCTTATGTGGTCAACCACTCTCCCTAGTCCTAGCGGAGGGTGGGAAGCACCAGACGCGCACGCGCACGGGCACGGGCACGGGTGATGGGCGCAATGTGGCGCTTTGATGGCGTACTTTGCACTTCGCACGCTTGCATCGCCGCGAGCCGCCTTTGTATTTTTGGATGATGATGAGACGAAATCAAGATATGGCAAGTCACCAAAAGATTAGGGACCAAAAATGAACAGACTCAAAGTTTTGCATCTTCACGATACGCAAAGAATCCACGTTTTGCATCTTCGCGTTACGCGAAGATGCAGGATACGTGGTGATACTGTGGCGACACGTGGCAAGCCTACGCGGTGACTCAACGGAGCTAGTGCATCTTCGCGATACGCGAAGCAGCTTCACGATACGTGAAGATGCAGGAAAATTTCTATAAATAGGCTGGCCATGGGGGTGGTCCTCACTCATCCAACACACTCCAAATCACATACTTAACCTAGATAAGCGTGCCACGACCCCGATATGGCGATATCCTGACAAATCTTACCTCGGAATGTGTGCCATAACTCTGCCTAGTTACTCTTTCGACCTCCCTCCAAGTAGAAGTGCGGTCCAAGTAGAAGTGCGGTTCCAGTAGAGTATAAGCATTTCGAGTAATAAGTCATTCAAGGTAGGGTTCTGCCTGATTATTATGTTATAAATGGCTTTGACCCTAGTCAGAGATATAGCCTGTACCTTGTTTTTATAAAGTGGAAATAAGATTCCGTATAGTCAGATTATAGATAAAATTATACTTCTTTATATAAAGATTTTATTAAGTATTTCTTATAATAAAAGAAAGTTGAAATATATGTTTCTTCACAAAGAAGAAACAAAGGTTTATAAATGATTAACAAAAGAAAGGACTAGAGGTCCTTGTATTGAAAAGGCAAATTGTCAAGAAAAGGTTATGCAATAGGACTGAAGGGATTATCTCGTGTATATTGAATAGTTGCTAAGACCTCGATACTGCGGTATCGCTGATAGGTTTCAAGTATAACTGGAGGTTTATAATAGTATATTTAACTTGGTTGTTTCCTAAGCCACGATGGGCCGGGTCATTAGATACCGGAGGGCATAACTAAGTAACTTAAATGTTTTGTGTCATCGTGTTCACCAGCATGTGTTGCTGACGTATTTTTATAACTGTTTTACAAGTAATGGAGAATAGGTGTTTGGAGAAGAAGAGTAACCGTTAGACGATCTGATGGCTCAATGGATGTTTTATAAATAAAATAATGGGAAACATGGTTTTGTAATCCAAACACTCATGTATAGATTAACGGGTGTTTACAAATCCCGTCTTTTAAATATAATAATATTTTAATAAGTCTTCCGCTTTACAACCCTAAACTCTGATATATTTACAAAACAGGTACCAACGTTGGGTGTCACGCCCAGGCCCTGAGCCATGGTGTGACAAGTGTTGGTATCAGAGCCATCGATCTTAGCGAATTAGGTATATAAGTATACCTAAGCTTTGATCAGAGATAAGTTTTAATATTATTATATAAGGATAAGATAGGTTGGTATTCTTTCCTATCCCTTATCATTCTAATCTTTTCTATCCCTTATCATTCTTATCCTCATAGATGTTGATATTCAAGAATATGATAGAATCCTTTTACGAAGAAATGAGACAAGTAGGCCATCCAGAACCCATCGTTCCTCCTGATGGTCAAAGTGATAAATACTATGCTAACTTCTTCGACCAGGATAGACCCCTCACACCAGTGGTCCCATATGGGAATCAACCCATTTACTTCCCAGGCACAGAGCAATTGCCAATCAACATTCCAAGTGGTCCGCCATCCCCAAAGAATCATCCTTCCAATAATATAGAGATTGATAAGCAAACTAAGACCAATCCTAAGGATGGTACCCCAAGTTGGATGCAAATTTACTCTGACCCAAGAACCCCAGTCTACAACCCCATAGATTCTCCTCATTCTGTTTCAGGTCCATCAAGGAGACCCAAGATGAGAGTAATGCAACCGGAGACCATTCGGATTGAGGTGAATCAAAGTAATGTGGAAGTTGAACCAGAAGAAGACCCCGAGGAGGAAGTTGAAGAGGAGACGGAAGAAGAACCAGAAGAAGAATCAGAAGAAGACCAGGAAGAAGATCCAGAGGAAGAGGTTCAAAGGGAGATGAGCATTGATGAGAGGAACCCTGAGGTGCAAAACCACCTAGGATGTGACTGTCCACCGAGTACGGGCTGCCAGCAACCGTTGTTTCACCTGACCCCTCATTATGATCCACAAGACCGGTATGTCCAAGCACTCACAGGTAGTTTTCCACCCTTCACAGGTGTCGTTCCAACCATCTCGGAACAAGTAGAGGAAATCGGGCAGCAAGAATAGGCTGCAAAAGTTTTTCACAACATGCCAGTTGAATCCAGTCCACCACCGCAGTATCCAAAGAACCATTATGACATAGTCATGATGGGGTATCGTGATCCACCGCCCCATTTTAGATATCCAAGTCTCATCCCTCAGTCCCAGGAAGAGCATTTGGATCGGGCACTGCATGAGACAGATGAATTGCGGAAAAAGTTGGCTACTGAGAGTAGCAAGAAGAAGAAAATGAAAAGGAAGTTACTACACAAGTGTAGTAAGTTGAAGAAGATAATCAAGAAATACGTGAAGGATTGAAGATCCCGTTCTATTGTGACCGTACCGTTGTTCCCTGTTCTGTTGTGGTTATATCGTTTGTTCCTTGTTCCGTTGTTGTAGTACCGGTTGTTCCTAGAATAAGTCCATTGTACTGGTGATATTATCGTTTGTTTTAAGTCATTGGTGGTAGAAATGATCGTTAATGTAAGATATTTCCATTGTATTATAAATAAAAACTCTTGGTAATAAGTCAATTTCCTTATAATTTCAGAATGTCAAAACAAAGTAATCCATCCCAAAATAAGGAAGCTTCGAATGCTAAAAGCAACCAATCAAAAACTGAGCCTGCTCAAGGAAACCATGAGCAGTTGATAACCAAAATGCAAGAAATGATCAATGCCATGAATACCTTATTACCCACCTTAAAAGAAAAATCCGTCCACCAAAGTGAAAATCAACAACCCGCGTCAAATCCAAATCCCGACCTAATCCTACACCTCAAGACGAAGGAAGAGATGGAATCAATTGTTATTATAAGCAAATGTACCGAGGTCGGAAAAGATTCAGTACATGGCACAGATGTTTAAAGGGGAAGCCTTAGAGTGGTGGAACACTCAATTGATGGCAAGAGGAAGGAAGACCATGTATCAGTTGACATGGGAAGATTTTAAAGATCTGGTTATGCAAAAGTATTGTCCAATGCATGAAACTGATTTAGTTCAAACCAAGTTTTTGAATCACAAGGTTGTTGGGACCAGTCTGAGAGAATACAATACCAAGTTCAAAGAATATTGTAGGCTTGTGCCACAGTTGGTAACACCCGAATCAAATAAGGTAAGCCGCTACATATGGGGTTTACCGAGAGAGATAAGAGACATGGTGAGATCTCATCTACCACAGACAGTCAAATCCACCATGGAATTGGCTGGTTATTTGTTGAACGGTTTGATCCGCAACAAAGAGGAAGACAAGAAGGAATATTCAACAAATGACAAGAAGGGAAAAGGAAATAATCATTTCAAAGGAAAAGATGTGGATAGGAGGAGAGGTGGTTTCAATTCCAACTACCTGTTGTGCAAGATTTGTAAGAGGCATCATTTGGTTCGACGCCGGTTCGCAGTGTCTACATCTGTCATTTGTGACACATGCAAAAAACCAGGTCATGCCACTGCTGATTGTTGGAAAAACAAGATGACTTGCTTCAACTGCAAGAAGATGGGACATCTTAGTTTTGAATGTTCTAAGAAGAATGTTGCTGGGAGTGGAGGTGCTAGAGGAAGCAGCACCAAGAATGAAGGAAAGAAAGGGAATGCAAGAGTCTTCGTACTTGAACCCAAAAGGCCGCTAACATACCGGAAACCATCACCGGTACGTTCTTAGTTAATAACTTTTACGCAAGAGTTTTATTTGATTCTGGTGCAAATCAAAGTTTTATAGATTATAAATTTGTAATCTATTAAACGAACATTTAAAGAAATTAAATAAAACCATAAACGTTGAGACGGCCAGTGGTGAGATAGTTAAAATTTCCGAGACCTTAGAAAATGGAAAGATCTTATTAGTAGGCTACGTCATACTTGTACAATTACTACCCATGACATTAGCAGGTTTTAATATAGTTATAGGTATGGTCTGGTTATCCGATAACCATGCTCATATCATTTGCAATAAGAAAACCATAGAACTTTAAGCCCCTGACAAGCGAATAATTCAAATTACGGGCGACAAAGATGTTGGTCATGTTAGCATAATCTCTTTGATGAAAGCTAACAAATTCTGGAACCAAGGATGTTTATCATTTATGGCTTATGTGGTGGAAGAATCAAAACCGAAAGAAATCAAAGATGTACACGTAGTATCCGAATTTTATGATGTCTTTCCAGATGAACTTCCAGGGATCCCACCAGATCGAGAAGTCGAATTCAGAATAGACTTAATGCCGGGAACAGCTCCAATAGCCAAATCCCCTTATCGTTTAGCTCTGACAGAAATGAATTAAAGAAACAACTGGATGAGTTGTTAGAGAAAGGGTTTATTCGTCCAAGTTCATCACCTTGGGGAGCTCCGATTTTATTCCTCAATAAGAAAGATGGTTACATGAGAATGTGTATCGATTACAGAGCCTTGAACAAAGTAACTATTAAGAATTGATATCCGCTACCTAGAATTGACGACCTATTTGAAAGTTCAAGATGAAGATATTCCGAAAACGGCGTTTCAAACAAGGTACGGACATTATGAGTTCACTGTACTGTACTTTGGACTCACTAATGCCCCAGCCGCTTTTATGGACTTGATGAACAGAGTTTGTAAGCCTTATTTAGATAAATTTGTAATCGTATTCATCGACGATATACTTATTTACTCTAAATCGGAAGAAGATCACAAAGTTGATCTTAGGATCTTACTTGAGATACTCCGAAACGAGAAATTGTATGCAAAATTCTCTAAGTGCGAATTCTGGTTGCATGAACTCACTAATGCCCCAGACGCTTTTATGGACTTGATGAACAGAGTTTGCAAGCCTTATTTAGATAAATTTGTAATCGTATTCATCGACGATATACTTATTTACTCTAAATCGGAAGAAGATCACAAAGTTGATCTTAGGATCTTACTTGAGATACTCCGAAACGAGAAATTGTATGCAAAATTCTCTAAGTGCGAATTCTGGTTGCATGAAGTACAATTTCTTGGCCACGTTATCAATGCAATCAGAATTCAAGTGGAGCAAAGATTGAAGCAATAGCTAAATGGGATATTCCTAGATCGCCAACCGAGGCCCGAAGTTTCTTGGGTTTGGCTGTATATTACAGAAGATTCATCAAGAACTTCTCCCGTATAGCAGTTCCCTTAACTTCATTAACCCGAAAAAATGTTTAAGTATGAATGGGGAACCAAACAACAAGAATCATTTGAGTTACTTAAACAAAAGCTTACAAATGCACCTATACTGGCCTTGCAAGAAGGTACAGAGGATTTCGTTGTATTTAGTGACGCATCTCATTCAGGTTTGGGTTGTGTACTAATGCAAAGAAAGAAAGTAATAGCTTATGCTTCTCGTTAATTGAAAGTACGTGAAAAGAATTATACGACTCACGATCTAGAGTTAGGTGCCATAACTTTTGCCTTAAAGTTATGGAGGCACTATCTCTATGGAGTCAAATTTATTGTGAACACTGATTATAAGAACTTAAAACACATCTTTAATCAGAAGGAACTTAACATGCGTCAAAGAAGATGGATGGAAACTTTAAATTATTACAACTGTGAAATCATCTATCACGAAGGAAAAGCAAATATTGTAGCTGACGCATTGAGCCGAAAGGAACATGAGAAACCCAAAAGGTTTCGAGCTTTTCGATTAGAACTACAAATAGATCTAATCGAATAAATCAAGAAAGCTCAGAAACAAGCAATTGAAGAAAACCATATCTTCGAAGAAAAGCGTAACGGCACCATTGATTCTTTAATAAAAGGAGATGACGACATACTCAGACTTGGAAATCGAATCTGGGTACCAATTGTTAGTGATTTGCGCGAAAGGATCATGAGTGAAGCTCATAAATCAAAGTACATGATGCATCCCGGTAGTGATAAAATGTATCAAAATCTTAGGCCGAACTACTAGTGGAATGGGATGAAGAGAGAGATTGCTTTATATGTTGCTAAATGCTTAACATGTTTACAAGTCGGGGCAGAACATCAAAAGCCTTCAGGTTTACTCCAACAACCTGAACTTCCTGTATGGAAATGGGAGATGATAACAATGGATTTCATTATGAAACTCCCTAAAACTACCCTCCAACACAATGCGATTTGGGTAATCGTTGATAGGTTAACTAAATCCGCTCATTTCTTACCTATCAATGAATCCTATTCTATGGATAGATTGGCACGGATTTACGTGAACAACATCGTAGCATTCCATTGTGTGCCATTATCTATCATATCTGACCGAGACAGTAGATTTACGTATCATTTCTGGAATAGTTTTCAACAAGCGTTAGGAACTCGGTTGAATCTTAGCACTGCTTATCATCCTCAAACTGATGGGCAGAGTGAAAGAACAATTCAAACGCTTGAAGACATGTTTCGAGCTTGTGTGATCGATTTAGGTGGATGTTGGGATGATCATCTACCTCTAATGGAATTCTAGTATAATAACAGTTATCACACAAGTATTGAAGCCGCACCATTTGAAGCTTTGTATGGACGGAAATGTAGAACGCCTGTATGTTGGTTCGAAACAGGAGATAATCAAATATCTGGACCCGAAGTAGTCCAAGAAACCACGGATAAAGTATTACAAATTCGTGAACGACTTAACGCGGCAAGAGATCGACAATAGAGCTATGCAGACGTCCGCCGTAAGCCGTTGGAATTTCATGTAAGCGATAAGATTTTACTAAAAGTATCACCATGGAAAGGAGTTGTACGGTTCGACAAGAAAGGAAGGTTAAGTCCACGTTTCGTAGGAACATTTGAAGTACTAGAACGAATCGGTACTGTTGTTTATCGCTTACGATTGCCAGAAGAGATGAAAGGAATACACGATGTATTTCACGTCTCTAACTTACGTAGATGTCTGGCTGACGAAACTTTAGCCATGCCCTTATAGGATGTCGAAGTCAATGAAAATCTAAAATTTGTAGAAGAACCCCTACAAGTTGAAGATTTTCAAGTCAAGCAAGTTAAACGTCGAAGGCTAAAATTAGTCAAGATACGATGGAATTCTCGAAGAGGACCCGAGTTTACTTGGGAGTTAGAGTCAGAAATGAAAAGGAAAACCCGCATCTGTTCTAAGCGAATCTCGAGGACAAGATTCATTCTAAGGTGGGGAGGATGTAACATCACAAAAATTTTTATCCAAATTTGACAAACTAATAAAACTTAAGGACTAAAAATATTCATGGCAAAAGTAAAGAGAAAAATAAGACAAAGAATGGAAGTAGCTTATTTTAAGGAATGGAGTAAGGAGACTCCATCCCACATCGGAGAAAGAAAGAAAAATTAAGCACTTTATAAGGAGAGAGCATTCCATGGAAATGTTCTTATGTGGTCAACCACTCTCCCTAGTCCTAACGGAGGGTGCGAAGCACCCGACGCGCACGGGCTCGGGTGAAGGGCGATGAGCGCAATGTGGCTCTTTGATGGCGCACTTTGCACTTCGCACGCTCGCATCACCGCGACCTGCCTTTGTATTTTTGGATGACGATGAGACAAAATCAAGATATGGCAAGTCACCAAAAGATCAGGGGACCAAAAATGAACATATTCAAATTTTGCGTCTTCACGATACGTTAAGAATCAACATTTTGCATCTTCGCGTTACGCGAAGATGCAGGACACGTGGGGATACCGTAGCAACACATGGCAAGCCTACGCGGCGACTCAGCGAAACTAGAGCATCTTCGCGATCCGCGATGCAGCTTCGCGATACGCGAAGATGCAGGAAAATTTCTATAAATAGGCCGGCCATGGGGTAGGTCCTCACTCATCCAACACACTCCAACTCACATACTTAACCTCGATAAGCATGCCAAGACCCTGATATGGCGACATCCTGACAAGTCTTACCTCGAAATGTGTGCCATAACTCTGCCTAGTTACTCTCTCGACCTCCCTCCAAGTAGAAGTGCGGTCCAAGTAGAAGTGTGGTTCAAGTAGAGTATAAGCATTTCGAGTAATAAGCCATTCAAGGTAGGGGTTCTGCCCGATTATTATATTATAAATGGCTTAGACCCTAGTTAGGGATATACCCTGTACCTTGATTTTCTAAAGTGGAAATAAGATTCCATAAAGTCAAGATTATAGATAAAATAATACTTCTTTATATAAAGATTTTATTAAGAATTTCTTATAATAAAAGAAAGTTGAAATATATGTTTCTTCACGAAGAAGAAACAAAGGTTTATAAATGATTAACAAAAGAAAGGATTAGAGGTCCTTGTATTGAAAAGACAAAATGTCAAGGTAAAGGTTATGCAATCGGACTAAAGGTCTGAAGTTAGATCGTTGATCTAGTACTTATAAAATATTATTCCCGTACTCTAGGTCCGAGGTAATGAGACAAATTGGTGAGAAACACCAACCAAGAAGAAAGGTGAATACGTCCAACATTTTATAAACAAAGTCTTGAATGTTTGCATGGGATTAGATCCCTAAAACTTTATAAACAAAAGTAATGCTGGCCCTCAGGCTATTGTATACGTTTGTCTGGATCGTTACATATGTGGGTAGACGGTGGGCACACCACACCATACTTGCTAATACCTCCACCACGTTGGGCCAGACCTAAGTAATGTCCGAGAGGGGATTATCTCGTGTATATTGAATAGTTGCTAAGACCTCGATACTGCGGTATCGCTGAGAGGTTTCAAGTATAATTGGAGGTTTATAATAGTATATTAAACTTGGTTGTTTCCTAAGCCACGATGGGCGGGTCATAAGATACCCAAGGGGATAACTAAGTAACTTAAATGTTTTGTGTCAGTGTGTTCACCAACATCTGTTGCTGACGTATTTTTATAATTGTTTTACAGGTAATGGAGAATAGGTGTTTGGAGAAGACGAGTAGCCGTTAGACGATCTGATGGCTCAATGGATATTTTATAAATAAAATAATGAGAAACATGGTTTTGTAATCCAAACACTTATGTACAAATTAACGGGTGTTTTTAAATCCTATCTTTTAAATATAATAATATTTTAATAAGTCTTCCGCTTTACAACCCTAAACTCTGATATATTTACAAAACAGGTACCAACGTTGGGTGTCCTGCCCAGGCCCTGAGTAGGGGTGTGACACGTGATCCAGTCACAGAGATTATAAAGGTTCGGAATTCAAATTCAATTGTTGAAGTAAAGTATTTTCTCAGTTTTCTTTTGAAATTTCTTTTCGTTATCGTGCAATTCTTCCTTTTCTAAGTTGTTGTCTTTTTAAGGTTTCGTTTGGGTAATATGAATTTGTTTGGTAAGGCTCGTCTGGACAATCGTTTAAAGTGCTCATACTTTCCAGGGTTTAACTTTATCTTTTCGATTTAAGACATCGGCTTTCACAATTATAATCGTTTAACAACTTCATTCATCTCCATTACCCCATATTCAGTTCCTTCAGATCAATTGTAGGTCATACGTTTTTGTGATTCATGTAATTATGCATTTGGTGGCATACAGGAAGTATCCCCATATCTTAAGTGCAAAAACAATCGTCCCATATTCTAGTTCATGGATAGTATTGTTCTTTTCATGCACTTTTAGTTGTTCAAAAGCGCATACTATAACCTTGTTTCTTTGGATTAGTACGCATCCTAAACCTTTTTGAGATGCATCACAATAAACTACAAGGTCAGCAGTCCTTTTTCTAGAAAATTTATTATTGGAGCTTGACACAACTTTTGTGTTAGCAGTTGGAAGGACATTTCTTGTTCTTCTTCCCAATTGTAAATTTGATCTTTTTGGGTTAAGATGGTTAAAGGTTGGGTTATCCTGGAAAAGTTTTCAATAAATTGCCGGTAGTATCCAGCTAATCCCAAAAGTTGGCGAATCTCTTTTGGTAACTTTGGTGCTTGCCAATTTTTAATGGCTTCTATTTTGTTCGTGTCTACATGAATTCCTTATCGGTTAACAACATGCCCTAAGAATTGCCTCTTGTAGCCAAAATTCACTCTTGGACAATTTGGCATACACTTTCTCATACCTCAACAACTCCAAGATTATGCATAAATGTTGCTTGTGTTTCTCCTTGGTTCATGAGATCCATGAAAACTGTGGGTGCATTAGTTAGCCCGAAAGGCATAACTAAGAATTCATAATGACCATACCGAGTTCAAAATGCAGTTTTAGAAACATCTTCCTCTTAGTTTTTTTTAAATGTTGGTAGCTGGATCTGAGATCGATTTTTGAGAAATAATTCCCTTCCTAAAGTTGGTCAATACAGGACTCAACTTGTCGGGTAGGTGGTAATCTGAGTAGTTCATCGGAAAGACTTCTGAGTATTCACGTATTACGGTGATATCTTCTATACGTTTTTCACCGTGGTTCTTAATGGTTACGTTAGCCAAATGTGCTGCTCACCCTTGATGCAAATATTTTGATTCTTTTAGATGGGGCACGAAGGTAATATAGTGCCAAACTCCTCTTTCTATACCGTGATCACTTCAACATCCGATAATGGAATTTTAACTATCTTGTCATTACAAACGATTTTTGTTTTTGTGTTTACATAACTAGTCCATACTGACTACTACATCATACTTCCTAAATCTATCAGGAGTAAATCAATAGGGAAAGGTTAGTCGTTTAGGTTAAGAGGGTAGTTCCCTACAATATGCTAATAATTATAAAACTACCTTTTGGTATAAGGATCTATTAGTTCACTAATCGACATATTTCTCAGGGATAAAAGTTAGTAGAAACAAAACTTCTATCGGTACCTAGATCAAATGGAACTGAAGCATACTGGTCTACGATTGCGAATGTACTTGTCACTATATTTGAGTCTTGTCATGCTCCATCCGATTCAATCACAAGACGTGGCCTCCAGCCGAGTTGGACATTGACGCTGGTCGTTGTGTTTGTCTTCCTATTGCAACATGATTTCAACTGAGGCAATCTTTCTTGATGTGCTCCATACTGCTACACTCATAAAAAGCATAACGGTTTATTATGGGTTGGTTTTGTTGGAATGGTTGTTGTTTGATTAGTTGAGGTCGAGGTAGTTGTGAACGCTGGGATTGGGATGATCGGTTTATAGTGTTCATAATGGTTCTGCAGTTACAGGCCAAGTGTCCAACTTTCCTGAATTTATAACACAAATTCGTCCGACATTCACCTACATGATGATAACCACATTCCCCACATTTTGGCATAGGCCCTTTTGTATGACCCTGAATCCCGGGAATCCTACAGTTGGTGATCACTTCCACAATTTCACAAAAATTTAAAACCAATCGATTCGTTTTATTTAAAATAAGTCCAGAGTAAATAACAGCGGAAAGTGTAAGTATTTAAAAATCAAAAATACGGGTACAAGTGTCCAAAAATCAAATATAAATAAAATATCCGTTTTATTTGAAATCCTCGACCAGAAATGCCTCCAACCTTCCGAGTAGCATCCAGCACGTCCAAGCGATGGCATCCACTTCTTAACCTGAAAGTCAAACTAACATACACACAAAGTCAGCTAGAGCTGAGTGAGTTCAGGTTTTCATAAACAGTATTTCATACTTTATCTCAAAATTATTGTTCCAAACAAAAGAGAGGATAATAACAAAACAAATAATATAGCTCACCAAATAATACATTCATCTTCGAACACGCGTACACGAGCCTCTCCACCACGAGTCGAGACTCAAGTAATATATTTGACCCGGACGCGGTAAGACCTAAGCATGTGACACGAGCCTCTCCACCATGGGTCATACCCGAGTAATATATTTGACTCGGTCACAGCTTACACATCCAAGCACGTGATACGGCCCTCTCCACCACGGGTACAACCCGAGTAATATATTTGACCCGATCACGGCTTAACATACAACGGGCCTCTTCACCACGGGATTTTAAAACTCGAGTAATATATTTGACCCGCCAAAATGATGATCACGCCACACGGGCCTCTCCATCACGGGATTTGAAAACCCGAGTAATATATTTGACCCGGCCGTGATCACCATGCATACACACATCAATAAGCCTACTCACATCATTCTTAGTTAGAAGGAACTAAATATCATCACACAACCGTTGGCTATAAGGTAACACATACTCATACATACATACATACATACCTCCACACATACATACATATATATATACCTATATATATATATCATCCAAACGTGAACTAAGTAAATAGGTCTACTCGTATTCAATTTCTACCAAGCCTGTTAACTTCCTCGAGTCTAGACCATCAACGAAGTACGTAACCTTAAAGGATATAAGACCATAAACGAGTCTAAAATATCCTAAAGCGTAGCAAATAATTCCAATATAGCTTTCAAAATGCACAATCACGAGTAAGACCATTCAAATCGTTGTAACGAGTAAAATCGTATAAAATTTGTATTTCGGTGTATATGCTAGCCCAAAACGTAAAAAGAGTAAAAAGGGCATCATGAACTCACCTGAAACGAGCCACACAAACACCAAAGATTTTGAGAACTTCAAACCCAATCCACAGTTTTTACTAGCCTGTTGGATTGCACACAAAGATTACTAACTAAACGTACCGACTCGTTTATCCTACGAGATGTTCTAACATGATTTGATTGAACTAAAGCCTTGACATTACCAAATTCAATTACATCAGCCCCCGAGGCCATGTATTTACCAAAACCACTCTTAGTTAATCCCGGGGATAAAGGGTTCCCAATTTACCCCCGAAAGTTGTTGACTTTATCGAATACGCGCGTTAACGGGTTGATTATGCACATAGATACCAACTCAGCCCCGTGTGGACCAAATTTAGTAAAATCACAGCCAACAAGTCCACATGAAGCTACACAAGTTGGATGGGTGGGTAATTCGCAAGCACGATGCACAAATTACCAATAAACGCGAATTTGCGCCGTACCGACCCGTTTTAGTAACCGACAACCAATTCAGCCCGAATAACATAAAAATATAGTTTTTCACAGCCAACAAATCATACCAAGGTTACAACATCCGAATTGGTTGTTAATTCCCTCAAACAACGCGCTAGACGTAACAATTGACAAACTAGACAACCGAAACCTAGTTTTCACTTCATCAACAGTTGACCAATCTAACGATTGCCAAAACTCATGATACTAAAGTATATTACACTAGACATACCTAAGAATATGACGAAGCATGAACTTCAATTATAAAAGCCCCGAAAGATGCGAGAAAGGGCAGCCACCGGTTATGTCTAAAACGAACTTATCGATCAATAACGAATATAACATGTAGATTTTAGCATGCAAAGATATATTTTATTACATAGGCAAACCATGGAATTAAATTATTAAATTTTTACCAGTGTTGCATAAATATCTCTAGTTTATAAAAATATCTTTATTATATTTTTCTAGTGGACACAAAAAATCATAAAAATTCCTCCAACACAGAAAGGTATGTGCAGCTATTTCAGCATGCAACGATATGGTTTTATTTTTAAAAAATTCATTACCCGGCCAAATTAAACGATTCCAATTGGGTTTGATTCCTAACTCAAAATATTAACTTCCAGAAGTGGAACCAACCAATTTAGACTTGTCGAAAAAAGGTTATGATGTCGGGAAGACAGACCAGAATCCGTCATCCCGCATCAGCTTTGACACTCGATCTTATAAAATCATAAAAAGTATTCAAATCTCGTCCAAAAATTACATATTATACCTTTCTGGAAACTAGACTCAAAGTATAACATCAAGAAAATAAGAATCGATCAAAAACAATGGGTTATCATCCCGTTACAGACCCTACGAATACGAATCTGTCAGCAAACTTGTAAGACCCCGAATCCTGGGAATCCTACAGTTGGTGATCACTTCCACAATTTCACAAAAATTTAAAACCAATCGATTCATTTTATTTAAAACAAGTTCAGAGTAAATAACAGCGAAAAGTGTAAGTATATAAAAATCCCAAATACGGGTACAAGTGTCCAAAAATAAAATATAAATAAAATATCCTTTTTATTTGAAATCCTCGACCAGAAATGCCTTCAACCTTCTGAGTAGCATCCAGCACGTCCAAGCGATAGCATCCACTTCTTAACCTGAAAGTCAAACGAACTTACACACAAAGTCAGCTAGAGCTGAGTGAGTTCAGGTTTTCATAAACAATATTTCATACTTTATCTCAAAATTATAGTTCCAAACAATAGAGAGGATAATAACAAAAGAATTAATATAGCTCACCAAATAATACATTCATCGTCGAACACACGTACACGGGCCTCTCCACCACGAGTCGAGACTCGAGTATTATATTTGACCCGGACGCGGTAAGACCTAAGCATGTGACACGAGCCTCTCCACCACGGGTCAAACCCGAGTAATATATTTGACTCGGTCACAAATTACACATCCAAGCACGGGATACGGGCCTCTCCACCACGGGTACAACCCGAGTAATATATTTGACCCGATCACGGCTTAACATACAACGGGCCTCTTCACCACGGGATTTTAAAACCCAAGTAATATATTTGACCCGCCAAAATGATGATCACGCCACACGGGCCTCTCCACCACGGGATTTGAAAACCCAAGTAATATATTTGACCCGGGCGTGATCACCATGCACACACACATCAGTAGCCTACTCACATCATTCTTAGTCAGGAGGAACTAAATATCATCACACAACCGTAGGCTATAAGGTAACACATACTCATACATACATACATACATACCTCCATACATACATACATACATACCTCCATACATACATACACATATATATATACCTATATATATATATATATATATCATCCTAACGTGAACTAAGTAAATAGGTCTACTCGTATTCAATTTCTACCAAGCCTGTTAACTTCCTCGAGTCTAGACCATCAACGACGTATGTAACCTTAAAGGATATAAGACCATAAACGAGTCTAAAATATCCTAAAGCGTAGCAAATAATTCCAATACAGCTTTCAAAATGCACAATCACGAGTAAGACCATTCAAATCATTGTAACGAGTAAAATCATATAAAATTTGTATTTCGGTGTATATGCTAGCCCAAAACGTAAAAAGAGTAAAAAGGGCATCATGAACTCACCTGAAACGAGCCACACAAACACCAAAGAGTGTGAGTACATCAAACCCAATCCACAGTTTACAAGCCTGTCGGATTGCACACAAAGATTACTAACTAAATCGTTTATTTCATCGTGTATTGAATTCAATTCATGATGAATTGATAGTAATTGAAGTTTATTTGAGTTGAATTGAAATAGAGGATCATAATTGACTGAAAATTGAACTGTTCTAAGAGTATCGCTTCGTAATTAAGGTATTAATTGACTGAGTAATAGAAGTTTATGTTTGATTTGAGGATGAATTAAGGATTAATTGAGGAATGGTTCGTCTGGACTGAGTTTGAATTGGTTTTTGTGATTACTAAGTGTAATTGGTTTGAGATTACGGACGAGTTCGAAATCATTATGCGAGTTGATTGATAGATTATTCGTGAATTTCAGACTAGTTTCGACTGAAATCTGAGGTTTGAAAAGTTTGAATATATGAGTTCTAATTCGCTACTGATGAAGACTGATTCGTTAATTCTTAACTGCTCATTCGTTAAGACTTAACCGCTCATTCGTTAATACTCAACGACTCATTCGTTAATCCCTCACTTTCGTTAAAACCACATTCGTTACTCAAACTTCTTTCGCTTAAACCTTATTCGCTAAAAGATCATTCGTTCACCCATTCGTTAAGCATTCTCTATTCGTGATACTCATTCATTAAATCCATTTGTCAATTCTCTTTCATATCATTTCGTAACGAATATCAATCCATTCGTTAATCAGTTCATACGAATAAGACATTCGTTAATGATGACGAATATCTGTCATTCGTTAATCATTACAAATCACATTCGTTACTGTGTACACATTCGTGTGAACAGTAAATCTAAGTTTCAGTTATTACAAGTTTAGTTCTTTAAGTTTCAACAAGTGTTATCATTGCTTCTCAAAATGCCTCGTTCTATGCGTTAGCTTCTCAAAATGCCCTAATGCAGCAAATGCTTATAATGGACAATGAAATTGGGAGCCATAACAAGTGTCCAAAATTGCTGAAATTATCCGACCATGCTCGGTGGGAACCGAGATTTCGTGCTCACTTGGGATCCATTCATCCGAGTAGTGTTCGTTATCTTAATGTTGTGTTTGCTGCACCGTTGGTTGGAAGTGACAATCTTGGCTGGACTCCTAAGGAATTCAAGAATTATGAAACTCAAGAATTAAAACACTTTGAAAGTGAGACTAAAGCTTATTCAACTCTCACTATGGCATTACCTAAACAAATCTTTCATCAATACAGTACCATAAAGATTTGTGCATCATTATTCGATACTTTGAAAAGAAAAAGCCTGAGGAATACATTAGAGAGAAAGAAAATGCTTGTGAAGTTTCAATCCAGAAACTTTATTTTGATGAAGAATGAAACGGTTAAAGAAATGATAAATCGTTTTCGTCATCTAGTGGTTGAAATGGCCAATGTTAATCTGGAGCCGACAGAGACTGACAAGATAGATACGTTGAAGAACGCATTGCCTTCATCATATTCGACTTTTCTCTTTGTGTTGAACGAAAATGGTTTCTTTCGTAATACTGAACTTACAGCTGTTCAGTTTATCAACAAAATTGAAGAAAGAGAATTTGAAATAAAGTGTCAAACGTCATTGAAGGACAATCAAAATCAGAATCCTTCAATTTATGGTGGAGCAATGCCAGCAAACTCTTCAAGTCAAAGTTCAGTCCCAATTTCTGCTTTATTCACTCAAACTGAAGAGGAAAATTCTAATGTAAACAATTCAGCTAATGTATGCTTTATGGCATCAGGGTCGAAATCCAAGTCTACCACAAATGCTTCAAGTACATTACCTAATGTAAACCTTCAAGAAGCTGAACATCAGTTTGCTTTTCTATGTGCTTTCATGACATCATACGAACAATTGGTGGGTAGAAAAATTGCCAATAGTGATCTAACAGATGAGGATTATGATCAAATTGATCCTGATGATCTTTAATTGATGGATCTAAAATGGAATATGGCTATGATTGTGAGAAAAGTCAAGAAGTTCATGCAAAGAACTGGGAATGACCTTCCAACTTTGAATAAACGAGTTGGCTTGATAAGTTGAAAGTTTAGTGCTACAATTGCGGAGACTTTGGCCACTTTGCCAAAGAATGTGATAAGCCAAGATAAGAATATTCCGGTCCACGCAATGCTGATAGATCACAAGGAAAGAATTCATTGGGTAATGATCAAGGAAAAAGGAGTTCATCTGAAGGAGATAAGAACAAAATAAACAACAATCAAGCTCTTGTTGCTAATGAAGGGGTTGATTGGTCGCAGAGGTTATTGGGGAATCAGGCCAATCTTGCGTTATTTGAACCAGTTGATCAATTTGAAGATGCGAGTAGTGATCAAGTATCTGAAGAGAGTGACACATCAGACTCTGAAACTGATTCTCATCAGAGTTCATCTGATAACTCAACTGTGCAAGCCAAATCTGACAATGCAAATTCTGATCACATTGAATCGTATGCTTGCATGGCTAAGTTTGACAAAGTATGTCCTGAACCTCAAGTTAACGTAACTGAACCTTCAAATGTTGTGTTAGAATGTTATAAATATGCTGAAATCAAAACTAAACTAGAAATAGCCTTGACTTAGAACAGTTCTCTCACAAAAGAGCTTTTATGATCAATGAATGCTACAAATAGAAATCAAAATTACTAGAACAATCAACTTCAAAAATTCAAAAACTATCTGAAAGCAATCATGATCTAAAAGCTGAGGTTCAATGTAAGATTATAGTTGTTGAACAACATTTTCAAGAGATTCTCAGACTCCGAAACTGCATTTCTAAACTGGAAAATGAAATTTTGGAATTGAAAAATAAACTTGGAAAATTTTGAGATTCCTCGTTTTTACTAAGTGAAATAATTGAGGTAAACAGTTCCCACAAGAAAAATTGGAAAACAGGTTTAGGGTTTGTTGAGATTCCTCCTCCATTTAAAGAAGATTACTATTGCATTCCAGACATTAAACAATGTCCTGAAGTGATTACAGTTGAACCTGAAAGTGTTGATCAAACCAAATCAACTCAAGACCCGATTCACATTAAAAGTAACTTCGTTTTTATCAAAAGTGAATTAGATGGTTCTGTTGAGGAGTTAGTTGAACAAAATGAGATTGTCAAAAATAAGAATATTCCTGCTGACAATCACATTTTATGTGAACCCGAAGAATTTGAACAGGCAGTCTATGGTTATCTTTGGGTGAAACTTCGAAAACTCCTAAGGTAAAACCTAATGTATCTCAATCAGACAAACCTTCGGTGTCTGATGAGGAGTTGATGAGATTCATAAATCCTCAACCAAAATCTTTAAGCGGAAAGATTTTTAAATTAAAGGGTCTTTCAAAGGTGTTTTCGGATAAGGAAGTTCCTTTGAATCTTCTTAATCCAGAATTCATTGAAAGTGTTTTTCAGGATGACACTTCAGAAGTCACTAAACTTGAACAACAATTTAACAAATCTAAATTCAAAGATGTTCAAGAAAAAGCAAAGAAAACCACATTTAAACCCATAAAATTCATCAAATCATCTGGTATGGAGAATTCATCAACTTCAACCAACCTAGAATTTTTACAAAATAAAAAGGGATTTCAATATGCTGATACAAAGAAAGTGTCTTTTGAAGAATCCAAAACTGAGATTCAACCTGTGAAAGAAAATCAATCTAGTGGTTCACTAAATAAATCTTTAGATTCATGCTTATGTTTTAAATGTGGTGAACCTGGACATGTTTCTAAGAAATGTAAAACAATGGTTGATGAGATCAACGTGTCATCAAAGAGTAAGACTGACTTGAAAGTAAAACTCAAAGAAAACCAAGTTGATGAAAGTTTTATAATGTATTCTGATGTCAATCCAAGAAAAGTTGTTAGGATTGAATCTTTTAATGTAACAAACAAATGTGTTGACCATGCTCAACCGATTTGTTTAAACACTGATTCAGGAATTATTCGTGACGGGTACCTAAAGAAGAAAAACAAGAAAATAGTCACATATTCTCAAGTCTCGAATACTAGTGTTACATTAACCTTTTCACCGAAAGTATCAAAGGGAGATCCCAAGACTGAGGCTTGGGCTGCCTTTTTGAACTAATCATTTACTTGTTTGTGCAGAGTTCATCCAGGTCCGTGTCTACTCATAAATGGATTTTGGACAGTGGATGTTCTAGGCATATTACTGGCAACCTCGATCTTCTAAATAATGTTAAGGATATTCAAGGAGGTTATGTTGCGTTTGCTGGTAACAATGGGGGAATGATTAAGAAAGAAGGATAAGTTTCAAATGGAAAAGTAACGTTTGAAAAAATAAATTAATGTGAAAAGGTGGATCACAATTTACTGAGTGTGTCTCAGATATGTGATAAAAAGTTTACCACTGTCTTCACAGACAAGGAATGTGTTATCCTTCAACCGGGATACACAATTCCTGAAGATATGGTTGTTATGAGATCACCACGATCGAATGATATTTATGTACTGGATATGAGTTACGATGTCAATGTTTCACCCTCAACTACATGCTTCATCTAAAGTTACCGAAAAGGAATCTATCCTTTGGCATCGACGCATGTGACACATTCACATACGCAAGATGAATTTTCTTATTTCAAATGAGTTGGTGGATGGTGTATCCCTTAAAAATTTCAAGATCAATGATCATTGCATTGCGTGCAAGAAGGGAAAACAAAAGAAGAAATCACATCCAAGCAAGTCACTTACCACTATTGTTACACCACTGGAATGACTTCATGTGGATCTCTTCGGTCCAGTGAATCGTGCTAGTATTGCTAGAGATTTGTACTGTTTGGTGGTAACTGATGATTTCTCACGTTACACATGGGTGTTATTTATGGGATCAAAAGATCAAACACCTATCTTAATTCAGAATCTATTTACTAAGATCAAATCACTTTACAAACTAAAAGTGAGACGAATTCGTAGTGATAATGGAACTGAATTTAAGAATAATGTATTGGATTTCTTCTGCATACAGAAAGGAATTCATCATGAATTCAGTGCACCTTATGTTCCTCAACAAAATGGTGTACCTGAAAGAAAGAATCGTACGTTGATTGAAGCAGCAAGAACGATGCTTGCTGATTCAAAGCTACCCGTTCAATTCTGGAACAAAGCGGTAAACACAGCATGTTATACTCTGAATCGCGTACTAACAGTAAAAAAGTTCAAGAAGACTAGTTACGAGCTTCTAAACAATCGTAAACCAAACTTAAAGTATTTGGAACCATTCGGGTGTCCGTGTACTGTGTTAAAGAGAGATGTTGGAAAGTTTGATGAAAAAGCGTTTGAAGGTTACCTTTTGGGATACAATTCTCCTAATAAATGAATCTTCAGTATCTCTTTGGGGTGTATGGAAGAATGGTATCACGTTGATTGCCAAAGTTATACTACTCCGCCAACTAGTACAGGTCCCGACTGGATGTTTGATTACAACGGTTTATTTAATTTGTTTACGTCAGTGGTTGAAGAAGTACATGAAGATCTTATTAGATTTTATCTGGAAGAACAATGTCTTCCGATGTCAAGGTCTTCTTCGGTTGATGTGAATGACTCTCCTAATGTATCAGAAACGTCGAATGAAGTTTCTGAATCTTCTGTTGATGCTGATTTCGTGGATTCATTGTCAGTACCCTTGGATGAAGCTTCAAAAACAAACGAGCCAATTCAAATTGTTGATGAATCACCGACTGTCTCTTTAGACAGAACAGAGGAAAATATCACCAATTTGGGTGATAATGTATCCATTCCTGCCAATCCTTCCTTAAGGATTCATTCGAGTCATCCACAGAAACAGATAATTGGTGATGTGAACGATGGGGTTCGAACAAGACACCAATTAGCTAATGTATGTGATGATCAAGTTGATTGTAACATATCTCCTATCGAAGATTCGATAGTTTGTGCTTATGCGGATTTGCACTCGGTATCCTCAGTATTGCACAATACACCTGCTTCCTATCACAGATAGAACCAACAAGGGTCGCAATGACACTCAAGGAACCGTCTTGGGTTGAAGCTATGCAGGAGGAGCTGCAACAGTTCATACGACTGGCTGTATGGGACTTAATTGATAAACCCAATCGCGTGAAAAAGGCGATTCCAGCTAAATGGGTCTTTAAGTGCAAAAAGGACGACTGCGGGGTAATAGTGAGAAACAAGGCACGATTGGTCATACTTGGGTATAATCAACAAGAAGGCATAGATTACACCGAAGTATACGCTCTGGTTGCACGACTAATGGCTATACGTATCTTTCTTGCCTATACAGCCTATAAAAATTTTAAGGTTTATCAAATGGACGTGAAATCAGCGTTCTTAAATGGAGTTATTCATGAGGAAGTTTATGTGAAGCAGCCTCCCGGTTTTGAGGATCCAGACTTTCCAGAGCGTGTTTACCGATTAAACAAAGCGCATCTTACATTATATGAGGGGAAATCCAGTGACTCACCTGGCCGTAGTAAAGCGCATCTTACATTATATGAGGGGAAATCCAGACTTGTTTACAACATTGGGATGCCAATTTTTAAGAGACCGACTTGTTTCCTGGCAGTGTAAGAAGCAGACAACGGTCTCAATTTCTACAGCCGAAGCGGAGTATGTGGCAGCCTCGAGTTGCTGCTCACAAGTTCTCTGGATCCAGCAACACTTGCGGGATTATGGTTTGAAGTTTCTTACTACTCCCACTTATATTGATAATTCTGCTGCAATTTCAATCACCAAAAATCCGATTCACCATTCTAAAACCAAACACATTGAAATACGTTATCACTTCATACGTGATTGTTTTGAAAAGAAACTAATATCAATTGATAAAATACACACGGATTTTCAAAAGGCTGACCTTTATACCAAAGCTTTTGACAAAACACGTTTTCAATATCTGCTGGGTATAAATGGTTTAAAAACTTTAAAAGATATTCAAAAGCTTGGTTAAATCATTTTATTTCTTGTTTGTTTCGATTTTTGTCGTTTTTAGGGGGGAGAAATTATAAAAACCAATAATATTGTGTTTTCAGTTTGTACAGAAAAAATTAAAAACTCCAAAAACATTCAAATATTGAAAAATTTAAAAAACAATGAAAAATGCTTCTCAAAATGAGTTTTGAAGCAAAAAGGGAAAATGGACTAACATTGACGAGATTGATCTAGTACATGGATAAATTAGATTAAAAATTACCGTAAGGCCAGCAATACGATATGCAAAGATTCTAACGCCCGTTAATTCCGGTTTCAAGAATTAAAGCTTGTATAGTATGTATAATTCCCGGGATTTATCCAACGTTTCTCGGAAGCCTTTACGTCATCCCAGTACGTCTAATCGCTTAACATTTCTTCCAAGTTGCATTATTATTAAATTCCAGGGGCTATAATGAAAATATTTTATAATATAACATTAATCAAAAACCCTAAAACCCCCCTTGTGTTGCTCTCCGATCGGCGCAAAGAGACGAGCCCTCCCCCTTTCATTGCTTCGACTTTTTGATCAATTCCAAGCTCCTAGAAGTAGTTCAAGGTATGTACTACAATCCCCAACACTCTTTTTGTTCACCCCTAACGTTTTGATGCTCAATTTTGCTGAAACTTTTCGTTGGACAGATTTTTGGCCAAGGTGTAATTGACCCACTTCCCGTGGATAAAAATTAGAGTTTTCGGTGTAGAAAGATTCCAAGGTATGGCATTTACATCATATTAAAATTTCATGGCCATTGGAGGTGTTTAGGTCGGTCAATCGATTTTAGTTTGAAAACTAGGGTTTATCGGGTGTAGAATTATAAATTGTTTAGTTTGATGCGTTAATCGGTTGGATGACGAACTGAATTAGTTTGCATGGCCTTAAGGGAGTCTAAGGGCTGTGGGAAAATAATTTTTTTGATGCTCGGGGCTGTTTTGGTTGGTGCTTGGTTAATCGAGTCGGCGGTGCGCGAATTTTTGTTTAAATGTTAATTTGAGAGTTGTAAAAAGGAACCGTCAACCCTATCAACTCGGGTGACATAATTATGATGAATGAAAAGATTAAAATGGGAATTTGGTCTATTTGGGGCTGATTGGTTAAACAATTGGTTTTGTGCATCATGGTTAGCCCCGACCTTAATCGTAGGGTGGATTTGGTTAATTGAAAGGTCTTAGGGGCTGAGGTAAAGTTGTTGGGCCTTGGGTCAAGTTGTTGGGCCTTGGGCCAAGTTGTTGGGCCTTGGGCCTAGCGTTGGGCCTTGGGCCAAGTTGTTGGATCTTGGGCCAAGTTGTTGGGCCTTGGGCCAAAGTGTTGGGCTTAAACGGCCCATTAGGCAAGAGTGTTCTTACGGTCTAGTTTGGTAAAGCGTTGTGTATAATTTACAGGCCCTTGCTTGTGATTGTGCACTTAGTGTTGGTGCATTATGCCAGCAGTTCATTTGTCTCGAATCTATCGTGTCTGTAATCGTTACGATGCTTGTTATGTCTTGATGAACTAGTTAGTTTGGTTATTTGGTTTTTGCGAACTTATGTTCTGGCGAAGTTAGGGACAACTTCGCCTAGGGTGTTTGGCAAAGTTGTCGTATTATATGAACCTAACTTACGCCGTTTGTAGGTAACAAGTTTTTGGGTTTTGTTTTGTAACCTACAACAAGGTTTGGTGTTTTTGGTGTTAACATCTAATAAAAAGTAACCTTTGTCCTACGTGTTACGTGTTTCTTTACGAGTCTCTCGATTTAATACTCGTATCGTATACGTAGGGGATTCCGCACCCTCGTGTTACGAGATAATCCTGTATTGATCTGGCTAGGAACCTAGAATTGGTATCAGAGCATTTGCTCGTGATTGTGTGGTTAAAATTACTCCGCTAGACTTTTCGTGGAATCGTTTCACGTAAAACACCGTTCGTTCAGTCCATTCCTACACCATATTACCCTCGTTGCACTCTATACTACCATTTAATCATTCGAAACTAGAAAAACAGTGCTCAAAATCAGATCTCACATCCAGCGAAGTTGCCGTCACCTGTCATTAGGGTTTCGGCGAAGTTGTACTCTGGCGAAGTTACTTGGTGAAGTTAATAGAAAGTGAAGTTAATTATAACTTCGCGCCAAGCGAAGTTAACACAAGGCGAAGTTATACTATATTCACCATCACGGAATATAGTTTGAATTAGTTCCAGCTCTCGTTTCGGTTTAATATGACGCCAATATACATCACTGAACTGGTAAAGATGGAAGTTGAAGCTGGGTCAGCGAATGAAGCACCAAAGTTACTTAAAGGCACTGATTTTGTTGCATGGAAAGACAGATTTGAGCAATATGTGAAATATCAAGATGCAAAAATGTGGGTATGTATTCAGGATGGCTATATCCCTCCAACAACTGAGTTTGAAGGACGTGAGCAACTAAAATAATATAATAAGATGGAGGACGATGAGAAGAAAATGTACGAGGCAGAAAGTAAGGCACTAGCTCAATCACCATGGCACTACCTCAGAAAATTCTTCATACTTTCAGAAAGTACAAGTCGGCTAGACAATTATGGAAAGCATTGGAAAACCACTATGAAGGTAACGTCGGAATTCGAAACTCCAAGACAAAGTTATTAAAAACTCAGTTCTCAGTATTCAAGTAATTTAAGAATGAATCACTTGATGAAATCATCACAAGATACCATCACTTGATGACCGAATTGGACAACTACTCCATAAAGTATTCTGAGAGTGAGATTGTGGAAAAACTTCTTGATGCTCTTCCACCAAGATGGGAGATGTACACAGTTCTGATGAAAGAAGATAAAGAATTTGATAGTTTTGATTTAGAGAAGGTGGTTAACAAGTTACGTGATTATGAACTTAATATGTTATGAAAAGAGACGCCTACTGATCAGGTTCAGGATCCGGGAATGTATGGTGCAAAAGGCTCTACAAACTCAAGTTCTAAAACAGATTCGATCGCCTATTACTCAGGCGGGGAACGAAATTCTATGCAAGATGGTCATGTGGTGATGAATATGGATGGAGATATATGCTTTGTAGCTAGTGGAAGTGGTTCTTCAAAACCTCAATCCTCAGTCAGTAATTCTTCTACTAGTCCTTCAAGTGTAAATTACTCAAGGATGCCTATGAGTGTAAAATCTGCTGAACAACAATTTGCTCTTTATGCCTCTTTCATTGCGTCTTATGAGAATTACATCAAGGGAAAGATAGTTGACCCTTCAACCTTGGATGAGGACTATGATCAGATAGATGCTGATGACATGGAAGAAATGGATCTGCAGTGGCAAATGGCGATGATAGTAAGAAGGGTAAAACGGTTTATGAATAAGACTGGACGAAAGTTCATGGGAGAGTGACCGGGATTTGACAAGTCAAAGGTTCGTTGCTACAACTGTCAACAAAATGGACACTTTGCAAGAGAGTGTACACATGAAAGAGTTGAACGGAGTCGGAACAGGCCTACTCAACAGAATGGGAATGGAAGTGAAATAAAAGCCATGGTGTCTCAATAGAATGGTAGGTATTATTGGAAAATCAAAGTTGAGGAGGTGATTGAACAAGCAAATCTGGTGAATATCGTGAGTGAAAGATGTGACAAGGAACCAGTGGAGGATCAAGCATAAATGGCAGAAATGAATGATCAGCTCTCAGAGATATGTTATGAACCTCATTGTGAACAATGTGAAAAACTGTCTGATCAATTAAATGCTTTAATTGATCAGTATGTAAGTTTGGAAAAAGAATTAAAAATTGTAAAAGAAGAACATCATTACTCTAAACAAAAGGAAAACAGTTACTCGGTGAAAATTAATGCTGGTGAAAAAGACATAAGATGTCTTAAGGCAACATTAGCTGAGAAAATCCAAGTAATTTATCTAAGTTTTGAAGTTGTGGAAGAAAAAACCAAACTTATTGCTGAAAAGGACAAACAGATAGCAGATTATCAAGTGAAAGTGGTGGAACTAAACAGAAAACTTGAACAGTTTAGGAATTCTTCAGTGATGGTTAATCATGTCCTAAGTGTTCAACGTTCTCCTAACGAAAAAGGAGGAATTGGATACAATGAAGTTCCACCACCTTTTAACAATAACAATAACTATACTTATAATCCTTGTAATCTGCCATCTGCATTTGTTAAACCTAATCAGACAGTAACGGGAAATGTCAGCTCCATCGATTTACCCGTTAGAGTTCAATCAAGCAACACCAACGTTAAATTGAACAATCATGAGAACCTCGATAAAGATATTAATGAATCGTTTTAGACAAATTCGTCAGTCGTGGATCAAGATTCCACGAATAAGGAGTCTGTGAACATTCGCAAAGTGGATGATGAAGTTGTGTTACTCAGACGGGGGGAGGGTGATACTTTTTGTGAAAAGAAATCTTCTTTAAACCCATTCGTTCCCCCTTATGTGAAACAAACTGGCAGTGAAGCAACTTCATCTTCTGCTACAACTTCTAAAAAGAATGTTCGGATAGACACAGATTGTCCAAACAAAATTAATAGTCCAAACAAAAGTTGTTTTCGATGTAACAAGACAGGTCACTTTGTCAGTAACTGTCCGCTGAAAAGGAAGAAATCTAAAAATATGAGGCCAGCCAAAACTGAAAATGAAATGAACTTTAAAACTGGTACTGGTAAGAATTCTAATGCATCCAACTTTAATCGTTGGACAAATTTAAGATTTCAAAGAAACCAACCTCGTTTTTGCCAAGTTAATCACAGAACGGGTAACTTCGAATCCATTAATGCTAGAAACTCAAGGATGTTTGGATGGCCTCATAATCAGTTTTCTAAAAATCCTCCTTTCAGATCAAATGAAAACTTCCCTCAAAGGAACTGTAGGAAACCAAGGAGTTGGATGCCATTTGACAGGTTTGACCAACCCATGACTAGAAGATCTTGGGTCCCCCGCTTTTAATTCGTTTCTTTAACTGTGCAGGAACAGTCGAACAGGACTGTGAACAACATGTGGGTTGTCGACAGTGGCTGTTCCCGGCACATGACGGGTAACAAGAAATTGTTACGTGATTTGAAAGCTGTACAAGGAGGAAGAGTTAGTTTTGCAGGAGAAAGTGGAGGAAAATTTATGGAATCGGTACTGTTACTAATGGGAGAATCAAATTAGAGAAGGTTAATTTTGTGGAAGAATTAAAGATCAATCTTCTGAGCGTCTCTCAGATCTGTGACAAAGAATACACTGTGCACTTTACAAAGGATGAAGCACTCGTGCTTTATCCTGGTTTCAAGATTCCTGAAACCTGTGTTGTGATGAAAGCTCCAAGAGAGAAGAATACATACTTGATGGACATGAGGTCCACCAAGATGGAGACGGAAGAATCATGTCTCTTGTCAAAAGCAACAGAATCTGAGTCGGAATTATGGCGCCGAAGGATGGGCCATATCCATCTACGTAAGATGAACTACATAGTCAAGAATGGGCTGGTAATTGGGGTTCCATTAAAGAATTTCAACTTTGAAGACCAATGTCTGTAATGCAAGAAAGGAAAGCAGCACAAGAAATCACATCACTCCAAATTGGTTAACTCAATTGTCTCACCTTTGGATTTGCTTCACATGGATCTGTTTGGTCCAATCAATGTTAAAAGCCTGGGTGGAACATCCTATTGCTTGGTTGTGACTGATGATTACTCACGTTACTCATGGGTTTATTTTCTGAAAGGTAAAGATGAAACAGTGCAGTTGGTAATTAACTTGATTACCAAAGTGGAAAATATTGTTGGGGGAAAAGTCAAGTTCATCAGAAGCGATAATGGCACAGAGTTCAAGAACTATCAAATGGAGATATTTTGTCTGCAAAAAGGGATAAAGCATCAGTTTAGTGCACCATATACTCTGCAACAGAATGGGAGCCAGGACTATGCTGGCAGATGCTAAACTTCCCGTGATGTTCTGGGCTGAGGCTGTTGCCACGGCCTGCTATATCCTTAATCGTGTTTTAACTGTTAAAAGATTAAATAAAACTTGTTATGAATTAATTCATGGTAGAAAGCCAAATCTGAAAGGTCTTGAACCTTTTGGGTCCCCATGTTCGATCTTAAAGACTAACTCAAAATTTGGTGAGAAAGCTGACGAAGGTATTCTTGTTGGCTACGTGGTTGGGTCACCCAATAGAAGAGTCTTTAATCTATCGAACAATAAGGTTGAGGTGGTCTGTAACACTGACATTACAATTACAAATCACCAAAGCCTAGCAAGGGACCAGCAGAGGCTTTTGATTATGATAAATTATTTAAATCGTTTAATTTACTTTCTTTTGATTTTGCAGATATAGAAGAAAGGATGGCAACTCAGATGCTACTCGATGAAGAAGAAGCATTTCTGCATCGTCATAGTTTAATGAAAAACAAACTCCCGTGTCAAGTAATGTTGAAACTCCTGCTGTCTCAAGTGGTGATGACTTTATCAATCCGTTTCACACTCAACACAATTTAGATGAAATCTCTCCAAATCTTGGAGAAGACTTAGAGGTTGGTCCTGTCCAAACCACCAGAATCCACAAGAATCATCCCTTGGAGAATGTGATCGGTAGTTCTTTCGATGGAGTGCGAACCAGAAGGAGCTTGGAAGAAAACACATGTGTGTATACAAGCATTAAAGACACTGGTATAATGAATGAATGCTTGTATGCTTGTTTTATTAGTCAGATTGAACCAAAGAACTATCAGATGGCTTTGAAGGATAGCTCGTGCATCGAAGCCATGCAGGAAGAATTGGCTCAATTTAACAAAATGGAAGTATGGCGTTGGGTTGAAAAGCCACGAAATGTGAATGTAATCGGTACGAAGTGGGTATTCAAATGCAAGAGAGATGGGAAAGGGGTAGTCGTCCGTAACAAGGCAATATTGGTAGTCAAAGGATTTAATCAACAAGATGGGATCGACTACAATGAGGTGTTTGCTCCTGTGTCAAGACTAGAAGCAATTCGACTTTTCTTGGCCTTTGTTGCACACAAAGATATGAAAGTGTTTCAGCAGGATGTTAAAAGCGCTTTCCTAAACGGCAAGGTCGATGAAGTGGTATATGTCGAGCAACTTCCGGGATTTTCTGATCCAGACTCTCCAGATCATGTGTACAAGCTTAGTAAAGCATTATAAGGCCTACATTAGGCTCCACGAGCTTGGTACGCAACTTTATCTGATTATTTGCTGGAAAATGGGTTTGTGATGGGAAAGATCGACAGTACGTTGTTTGTAAAGTGGAATGGGAAAGATTTTCTTCTCATTCAGGTCTATGTGGACGATATCATCTTTGGAACCTCAAAGATTTCTATGTGTCAGGAGTTTGAAGCGGTCATGAAGAAAAGGTTTGAGATGAGCGCCATGGGTGAATTAACTTTCTTTTTGGGCTCCAGGTAGATCAGAAGAGGGATGGCATGTTCATTCATCAAACTAAATATGTTCACGATGTGCTTAAACGTTTTAAGATGGAGGAAAGCACCCCGTTTCACACTCCGATTTGTGTCAACCACAAACTAGGTGCTGACTCCGACAACGATGAAGATGTGGATCCCACTCTGTATCGAGCCATTATAGGTTCTTTGATGTATTTAACTGCTTCCAGACCTGACATCATGTTTGCAGTTTGTCTTTGTGCTCGTTTTTAGGCAAACCCAAAAGAGTCGCACATGAAGGGAGTGAAGAGAATTTTTCGGTATCTTAAAGGAAAGCCTAAATTGGGACTCTGGTATCCAAAAGGAGGAGAACTGGATCTGGTTGCATACACAGACTCGGACTATGGAGGATGCAACTAGAACAGGAAGTTAACAACAGGTGGCTGTCAATTTCTAGGAGGAAGATTGGTGTCGTGGCAATGCAAGAAGCAAACTTCAGTGGCCATATCCACCTGTGAAGCAGAATACATGGCAGCATCAAATTGCTGCTCCTAGGTTTTATGGATACAACCACAAATGCGAGATTATGGTCTGAATTTCACTCAAACTCCTATTTGCATTGATAACACTGCTGCTATCTCAGTAACTAACAATCCCGTAAAACATAGTAAAACAAAACATATTGACATTCGTCATCATTTCATACGGGATTGTGCTGAGAAGAAATTAATATTGCTTGAAAAGGTTGATTCACTGGATAATTTTGCCGATCTTTTTACAAAAGCTTTTGACCGGTCCCGTTTTCAAAACCTTATTGAGCTTAATGGGATGATCAATCCTGAGTAACCATGTTTCTCCTTTATTATCCAAAAAAAAAAACATCACTGTCGCTGAGAATTATGTCGGTCGCTCAAGTTTGAAGGACATGTTCTTGAATATGTTTGGTCCTTGTATCTACGTGTAGATTCAAAGGATAGCCATTAACCTAATAACTGAAAGCCACTGGGGCGGTTGTGATGAGTTTTTTTTTTTATTCCTTCGCTGAAAATTATGTCGGTTACACTCGGTTGAGGGACACATATTTGTATGTGTTTGGTCCTGCTAATCCACTGGATTTTTGGGATAGCCATTTACCCAAAGACTTAGAAGTGATCGGGGCGTATGAATATGGCTCAGTTGGAAGACTTGCTTGATAAGGGCTTTATTCGACCGAGCATCTCGCCTTGGGGTGGCCCGGTCTTGTTCGTTAAGAAGAAGGACGGCAGCATGCGAATGTGCATTGACTACCGTGAGTTGAATAAGCTCACTGTTAAAAATCGGTACCCGCTCCCGAGGATCGACGACTTATTTGATCAGCTCCAAGGAGCTAGTTGGTTCTCGAAGATCGACCTTAGGTCCGGGTATCATCAGTTGAAGATTCGGGAGGAAGATATTCCTAAGACTGCCTTCCGCACTCGTTATGGACATTATGAATTTCTGGTGATGTCTTTCGGTTTGACTAACGCACCGGCTGCGTTCATGGATCTTATGAACCGGGTGTGTAGACCGATGCTCGATCATTCGGTTATTGTGTTCATTAACGACATTCTTGTGTACTTTAAAAGTGAATCCAATCACGCCGGTCATCTCGTGGAAGTGTTGGAGGCTTTGCGGAAGGACAAGCTGTATGCGAAATTTTCTATGTGTTCCTTATAGTTGCGTGAGGTTCAATTCTTGGGTCATGTTATTAACCCGAGTGGTATTCTGGTCGACCCTGCAAAGGTGGAAGCCGTGAATGAATGGGAGTCTCCTAAGTCTCCATCTAAAATCCGTAGTTTTCTGGGTTTGGCGGGGTATTACCGCCGCTTTATTCCCGACTTTTCGAAAATTGCTTCTTCTCTGACCAGGTTGACTAAGAATAGTGTTAAGTTCATTTGGGGTACTGAGCAGGAGGAGGCTTTTCTCGAGTTGAAGAACCGGTTAACGTATGCCCCAAATTTAGCTCTACCTGATGGCACCGACGATCTGGTGATTTATTCTGATTTCTCTTACAAGGGGCTTGGGTGTGATCTGATGCAGCGAGGTCGAGTCATCGCGTATGCCTCGCGGAAATTAAAGCCTCACGAGGCGAATTATCCTACTCACGATTTGGAGCTTGCGGCCGTTGTGTTTGCGCTTAAGTTGTGGCTGCATTATTTGTACGGTGTTCCCTGCGTTATCTGTACCGATCATTAGAGCTTAAAGTATTTCTTCGAGAAAAAGGAACTGAATATGCGCCAGCGTCGATGGTTGGAGTTGATTAAGGATTATGATTTGGAGATTATGTACCACCCAGGTAAGGCTAACGTGGTGGCTGACGCGTTGAGCCGGAAGGAGAGACCGAAGCCGATTCATGTAGAATCTTACCAGCTTATCCTTAAACCCGATATTTTGAAGCAAATAGCCAGCGTACAGAATGAGGCTTTGTAGGTGGAATGGATTATGTCACAACGTGTTTGGGGTATGGAGAAATTGTTGGAAGGCGTCGGTGATGGGGCGAAATATAAGGATGGTCGTTTATGGGTACCGAAGTTTGGGGGATTCAGAGATAAAATTTTAGATCAGGCACACAAGTCGTGCTATTCTATTCACCTGGGCGCAACCAAGATGTACCAGGACTTGAAGAATAATTATTGGTGGCCTGCGATGAAGTTTGAGGTGGCTCAGTATGTGAGCAAGTGTTTGACGTGTCTACAAGTTAAGGCCGAGCATTAGAAGCCGTTTGGGAAACTTCAAACTTTAGAAATACCTGAGTGGAAGTGGGAGCATGACACCATTTGGGTAATTGTCGATAGGTTGACCAAGAGCGCACATTTCTTTCCGATCCGAGAGACTTTTAATTCCGAGCAGTTGGCCGATGTGTTTATTCGTGAGATCGTTTCTAGGCACGGGGTGCCGGTATCTATTGTTTCGGATAGGGATACGCATTTTACCTCCAGGTTTTGGAAAATGTTTCACGAGGAGATGGGCACCAAACTCCTCATCAGTACTGCTTGTCACCCGCAGACGGATGGTCAGTCTGCGAGGACCATTCAGACTCTCGAGGATATGTTGCGGGCTTGTATTATTGACTTTGGTGGTAGTTGGTAGAGTTCTCGTATAATAACAGTTATCACGCCAAGATTGGGATGCCACCGTTTGAGATGCTGTATGGTAGGAGTTGTAGGACTCCAGTCTGTTGGGGTTCCATTGGTTAGAAGCAGTTGGGTAGTTTGGAGGTGGTCGAGGATACGACTGAGAAACTCGACAAGATTAAAGCGTTTATGAAGGCCGCGCAGGATCGTCAGAAGTCTTATGCAGATAAAAGGCGAAGGCCTATTGGGTTTGAGGCTTGGGACCGGGTTATGTTAAAAGTTTCTTCCTGGAAGGCCATTATTCATTTTCGTAAGAGGGGGAAGCTCAGTCCAAGGTTTATTGGCTCGTTCCGTATATTGGCCCGAGTCGGTGAGGTAGCATATAGGCTGGAATTGCCCGAGGAGCTCGTGGGGATTCATCTTACTTTTCACGTGTCCCATCTGAGGAAATGCTTAGCAGATGAAGAGGCCCATGTGCCTCTCTATGATATTGAACTCGATAGTATGCTGAACTACGTTGAACAACCGATTGCTATTCTTTACCGTTAAGAGAGGCGTTTGAGGAATAAGGTGGTTAGACAGGTGAAGGTGCAGTGGAGATACCGAAGACGAGATGATGAAGCATTATCCACAGTTGTTCTTGTCGCATCGAGATTCAGGGACGAATCCCATTGTAAGGGGTGTGGACTTGTAATGCTCGTTAATTCCGGTTTCAAGAATTAAAGTTTGTATAATGTCACACCCGGTCCATAGGCGGAAACAACCGGTGTGCGACTCATGAAAGGTTTTTCGAGAACGCGGTTAAGCAAACAACTATATGATAAATACATGAGGATTTCATTCATAATATAAGTTTTACAAAAATATCCATAAAAAGTTTACATATAACATATTGAGATTTCACAGTTATGTCCTGCCGAAGGGAGATATAACCGTGAAAACTCCAAAATATAAAATCCTCATACATGAAATTTTCATAGTTAAACATAAAACCGTAGTGAGACACCGTGACCTCTCCACGTAGCTAAATACCTGAAAGACACGTAAAATAATTTAATCAGTATAAACTGAGTGAGTTCACAAGTTTTGTGACTCGATAAAATGCTTTATAATATAATTCTTATAACGTCATGAATGCAGTATCCATGACTTGCAGTGTAACGTGAATAAATGAGTTCGTAACCATTCCTTGACTATATATATACACCATAAAGCCCCACATAACATCCCACGAGTCCACGAGGGAATAAATAAATCGGAAAACTAAGCACCCGTCTTATAAAGTGGCGCGACCACTTACGAGTGGGTTGGTCAGACCTGTAGTACTACCCGTAGAGTTCCTCGGCTATAGTTGCCTATAGTTTATGGTTACAATATATACCGGGGACTTTATGTACCATGAGCGCGCCAAATATCTCATGTACACGCACATTGTAAATCAAGATATACACCATGATAAAACATATTTAAACACGTGTCCCTCGCCCCGAAAACAGTTTAAAACATAGTGAAAATAGTGAAAATAGGGGCTGTGAGACTCACCTTAAATGAGGAATAATGTTCCGTTATACTTGGTGAGTTTCCTGTATTATATCGTATACGTATGCACTTCAGTACATAATATATAACTATTAATACTTAGCCCGATACATAGTTATGAGGTGACGGTATATATGTATACTTTTTATACATTAGCGATACGGACGTTAGACAACGTCTTATACTTGTTATGTATTTCCGTTATATCCTCTTTATATATATATCCTCCGAGCATTAGGGAATGCTCGATACAAATTATTCGTCGGTAATCATTACGTTCGTGACATGCTTTAGCCTAATAGGTTTTGGAGCTCTCATCGTTAGTCCCCAGGTAGGTAACGGGCCCATCTATGATATATTCAGTTACCAGCCTAGACAGGACGTCCCGACTACCGGCACCTCCACCCTTCCAGTTACTCGCAATGTCCATCACAAAAACCCGTATTTTATATTTATACTTGTGGCACATATATAGGAATATATGTGTATTAATTGTATATATCATTTCTTCATGTATATGATAAGTATTATTAGTATTTTCATCTTCGTAACATATAGTTATCACATCCTTTGTTTTTATAACATTATACATGGGTATTTATATTTTCATTTGCGTATATAGGAATATACGTGTACCTTGTATTTTACCCGTACAATCATCGTTATTTTTATTTCCAAGACTTGATGCAAGGATTGCACCTTATGTTTAATGTGCACTTTTATTTATACTTTTATCTTTATTACTAGTACTCATATTTTATCATTATTATTATTATTACTATTATTATTTTTACTTTTATGACAAACCCGATACGGTTTTTAATACGTTAGTTATACCCTTTTTAAAGTTTAACATAACCAAAATTCCATCTTTACATTTATATCATCTTGTTTATTTATAAGTGGGTTTTACTACTCAAGATCATTTTTACCTTAACTAGGTGTTCTATTAACCTTAACCTTCCTTAAACACCCTTTAAATCCTTTATATCTTTTACTTAACATGATTTATCCTTAATTATATGTCATTTCAACACACTTCAAGTTTATGTTTATGTCTAATCACCTCATTATGTATATGTATCTTAGGCTTAGTCCATGTTTTTCTACTAATCATTATATGGCATTAGTACCTTGGGAATGTCGGTTTTTGAGCGATTTAAGACGAGATCCAAGTTCCTTGACGTTAACCACGATGTTAAGAGTCTACAATATGTTCAAATAACATGAAATAGGTGGATTAGGGTCAAGTAAAATGATGAGACCGTGGCTGGACAGAATCTGTGTTTTTCCAGCCACCATAAACTGTTACAACTCGAGTTTTCTGCTTACCTAATGATGAAATGAAGCCGGAAATGGATGTTCAAAAGGTGGTTCGTGATCCTTGCGAGTTTCCTTGGATTCCTAAACAAGAATCACCCAAAAATACCAAGTGGTTTGTGAGATATGAACAAAAGAAGAGAGGGGGGTACTGCTGGAAAATGCAGTTTCCAGTAGTGCCCTTTGAAGGTTCAAGGCTTCTTACCGAGTTTTCCGGGCAGAGATCCGATCAAGGCTTTCCACCACGGTTTAAGGATTTTTCTTAGCTTTCCAACGGTATATAGGGTTCAAGATGTTAAGAGCAGAATTATAGAGAAAACGGGTTGCAAAGAGGCGGCTGTTTGGTGGCCTGCTGCTGTTCTTCGGCCGAGAGAGGAACAAGGGAGATTTGGATTGTGTTCTTGAGTGTTTGTGGTGAATTTCAGCTGATCTAAGTGTGTTTATATAGGGAAAGTCTTGAGGGAACATGATCCCTAGGTTTAAGGGATTGTAATCTTGGTCAAAGATCATGCAACAAGTTACTAGGAAGATCAAGTTATGGTTTTTATTATTGTTTAATGTGGGCTGGATTTTTGCTATATTTTGGAGGCTAGGGAGATCTTGTAAGTACTAGGGATGTCATGATGATGTTCCTCATGATGATGATGATGATGATATGGATGATGATGTTAATTGGTGTATGGATGAGAATACATGGATGTATACATGAGTGTGTAGGTTGGATGATGAACCGAAGGGGGGCTGGTTGGGGTTCGGCTTTGGGGGCTGGAACGACAAGGGTAGTTTGGTCATTTAATAAGTATATGGATTGTCCAAATGTAGTGCTAAGTTCAATCTTGGTTCGGGTCTTAAGTGGATAGTCGTTAGGACGAGTTGATCATCGAGTAAACAAGTTATGGAATTTATATTGGACATGGGTATTATGAGCTTCTCTTAATTTATTTGGTCGCCTATAAGGTATTATAGATGGTATGGAACCCGGTATTTATTTCGGTTCCCGGTATGATGTATATTTAAATTTAGCCCGGAGTTATATTCGGTTAAATAGTGCTCCATATTGTAATCCTTCATGGATTGTTTAAATTATTAACTTCATATTATTTTGACTAGTATACCTTTAATTCCTTCATAGTTTCATATCTTGATCGTCTCACTGTATAATGTATCATTGATTTGGCCGGTTCGGCGACTATATTCCATTATTTAAACGTTTATGGCGTTTTGGTCCTAATTAGGGAATTAGGACATTACTGGGCATGGTCTTACCATTACCCCTTATATTGGATCATAGATATATATTTAGCTTGATATATTTGTCACCTCTAAACTATTACCGGGCTATCTTCATCTTATAGCCGTTCTCATCGGCACTTTATACAATCCTGTAGGCATAACGACTGTTTTCGTCCACATTTCAAGTATACTATGGTTTATACCTCATATAAATTATATAAATGACACGTAATTTTGATCAATTATAAAGATTAAAGAATATGGAAAATTACCGGGTGTCACATTCTCCCCCTGTTGGAAGAATTTCGTCCCGAAATTTGTTTTTAGTTATCCGTTATAGTTGGGTCCGGGAAAAGGTGTGGGTACTTCTTTCGAATTTGATCTTCTCTTTCCCAGGTAAACTCGGGTCCTCTTTTAGATTTCCACTGTACCTTCACTAACTTAATCCGACTTCTTCGTAGTTTTTGTTCTTTCCAGTCGGTAACGGCTATCGGTTCTTCAACAAAATGTAATTGTTCGTCAATATGTACTTCGTCTAGGGGTACGATTAAAGATTCATCGGATAGACACTTTTTAAGGTTCGACACATGGAATGTGTCATGTACCCCGTTAAGTTCTTCAGGTAGCTTCAACTAATAGGCCACGGGACCTATCCTTTCCAGGATCTCAAATGGTCCGGTATATCTTGGGCTGAGCTTGCCCCGCTTTCCAAACCTCGGAACTCCTTTCCATGGCGAGACCTTTAAAAGAACTTTATCTCCCACTTGGAATTCCAAAGGCTTGCGTCTCACATCCGCATAACTTTTCTGTCGATCGCGGGCCGTTTTCAGTCGTTCTTTTATTTGAAATATCTTGTCAGTAGTTTCTTGAATTAGTTCGGGACCCGTCATTTGTCTATCGCCTATTTCCGCCCAGCACAAGGGCGACCTACACTTACGACCATACAAAGCTTCGAACGGTGCAGCCTTTATGCTCGTGTGGTAGCTATTATTATATGAAAATTCCACCAAAGGAAGGTGAACATCCCAGCTACCACCAAAATCAATTGCACACGCTCTTAGCATATCTTCCAATGTTTGTATAGTTCGCTCGCTTTGGCCGTCAGTCTAGGGATGGTAGGCGGTACTCATATCTAATCGCGTGCCCAAAGCTTTTTGTAACGACTTCCAAAAATGAGACGTAAATCGACTGTCGCGGTCGGAAATAATCGAGACTGGGACTCCATGTCTTGACACGATCTCTTTTATATATAGTCTAGCTAACCGCTCCATCTTATCCGTTTCTTTGATAGCTAAGAAATGCGCGGATTTGGTTAGCCGGTCGACTATCACCCATATGGTGTCAAAACCACCTGGAGTCCTAGGTAACTTCGTAATGAAATCCATCGAGATTTGTTCCCATTTCCACATGGGAATCTCGGGCTGTTGTAATAATCCGGATGGTTTCTGATATTCCGCCTTGACTTTTGCGCAAGTTAAACATTTTCCCACATAATTTGCTATATCACCCTTAAGATTAGGCCACCAGTAGTATCCCTTTACATCTTTATACATTTTATCTGCACCGGGGTGCACGGAATACTTCGTCTTGTGGGCTTCATCAAGTATTCTTTCACGTAATCCTCCCTTGAGAGGAACCCATATTCGGTTGACAAAGTACAGGGTACCGTCTTCTTTGGATTCTAAGTTGTCAACCATACCACGGAGACCCTCGTCTTTGATATTATCAGGCTTCAAAGCTTCTCGTTGGGCTTCGTGGATAAGAGTGGTGAGGTTCGTACTTATAGTTAGCCCTAAGACTTTAACACGTGATGTCTTCACCCTTTCTTTCCTGCTTAAAGCGTCTGCTACAACGTTCGCCTTTCCAGGGTGGTACTTGATTACACAATCATAATCATTCAATAATTCAACCCACCGTCGTTGCCTCATGTTTAATTCTTTTTGATCAAATATATGTTGTAGGCTTTTATGATCGGTGTAGATTGTGCAATGGGTGCCGTATAAGTAATGACGCCATATCTTAAGTGCAAACACCACTGCGCCCAATTCCAAATCGTGAGTGGTGTAATTTTTCTCGTGCACTTTGAGTTGTCATGACGCATACGCGATGACTTGATTTCTTTGCATAAGGACACAACCAAGTCCTTGATGCGAAGCATCGCAATAAACTACGAAGTCATCCATCCCTTCTGGTAAGGCTAGAATAGGTGCACTGCAAAGTTTCTGTTTTAGCAACTGGAACGCCTTTTCTTGTTTATCTCCCCAATTAAACGACATATCTTTCGGTGTGAGCGCAGTAAGGGGTTGTGCTATCTTCGAGAAATTTTCAATAAACCGTCGATAGTAGCCTGCCAGACCTAAAAATTGTCGTATTTCCGTCGGCGTCTTCGGCACTTCCCAGTTTTTAATGGCCTCTACTTTTGAAGGGTCAACATGAATTCCCTTCTTGTTGACGACATGGCTTAAAAAGTGTACTTCTCTTAGCCAAAAATCACACTTTGAAAACTTTGCATACAACTTCTCCTTTCTCAACAATTCTAAAATCAATCGAAGGTGTTGCTCGTGCTCTTCTTCGGTTCGGGAATAGATTAATATGTCATCTATAAACACTATCACGAACTTGTCAAGGTAAGGTTTGCACACTCGATTCATTAAGTCCATGAACACGGCAGGTGCGTTTGTTAGCCCAAAAGGCATGACTAGAAATTCATAATGACCATACCTTGTTCGGAACGCAGTCTTTGGTACATCGTCCTCGTGTATCTTCAGCTGATGGTACCCGGATCGTAGATCTATCTTGGAATAGAAACTAGATCCCTGTAATTGGTCAAACAAATCATCAATCCTCGGTAAAGGGTACCGATTTTTGATGGTCAGTTTGTTAAGTTCCCTGTAATCAATACACATACGGAACGAACCGTCTTTCTTCTTGACAAATAGTACCGGGGCTCCCCAAGGTGAGTAGCTTGGGCGTATGAAACCCTTGTCTAGTAGCTCCTGTAATTGATTCGATAGTTCTCGCATTTCCGAGGGAGCTAATCGATAAGGTGCTCGCGCTACTGGTGCAGCTCCTGGTACTAGATCGATTCGAAACTCCACTTGTCTTTGAGGTGGTAACCCTGGTAGATCTTCTGGAAAGACATCGGGGAAATCTCTTACTATAGGTATACTTTCTATCTTCCTTTCTTCATCCTTCTTCTCCACCACGTGGGCTAAGAAAGCTTGACACTTCTTTCGCAAGCACTTTCGTGCTTTCATACACGAAATTAACTTCATCACAGTGCCAGGTCTTTCTCCTTGAATAGTCAGCGTTTCACCACTTGCCAAGGGTATGCGGATTTGCTTGTCATAACAATTAACTTCAGCATGGTTCTTTGCTAACCAATCCATGCCTAAAACGACATCAAAACTTCCTAAATCTATCGGCAACAGATCTACGTTAAATTCATGTTCTCCCATCACTAGTACACAACTTTCCACTATATCGTCTGATCGTAACTGTTTGCCATTAGCTAATTCTATAGTATAGGGCGTTGCTAATTTACTAGGTGCTAAACCAAGTAGGTCTTTAAATTCAGTGGATATAAAACTTAAATCCGCACCAGTATCAAATAGCACAGACGCATAGTGGTTGTTAAGTAGGAACATACCAGTGACGACATTTGGGTCTTCCTTAGCTTCACCCGCCCCGATAACAAAAGCCCTAGCTTGAGCTGTATTCTTCATCTGCGGACAGTTCTTGATAAAATGACCCGTATTTCCGCACCCATAACAAGCTCGTGGTGTCGTTTTCCCCGGTTCTTGCTTCACAACTACTACACCATTCTTAATTCTACACTTAGCTTCCACATGCCCTCTCTTGTGACAATGCTTACACACAATACTTGAGCAGTCACCAACATGATAATACTTGCATTTGTCACACCACGGGTTTGACCCGCTATACGTCTTCCGTGGTTGATCCGTGGTCTGGGCGGCATACACTTTCACAGTTTCTTGTTTCTTGACAGGGGGTTCTTTGGAACTTGACCCTTGATTACGAGAGGCCCAGCTCCTCTTGTGATTGTTATGGCGGCTGTTGCCGCGTTGCGAGAATGGTTGGCTTGCTTCCTTCTGAGTTGGCTTTCCTAGGGTGCCAGCTCGTACTGCATCTTCTGTCAGACTCAGACCTAGTTCAACAGCCTCGGCCATGGTCGCAGGCCTAGTGGCCGTGATTGGTCCCTTGATAACTGTTGCTAATCCCCAGATGTACCTTTCAACTCTCTTTTCTTCAGTGGTGGCCATATGAGGAACTATTCGGCATAGCTCGTGAAATCGCGTGTTATATGCTGTGATGTCGGCTCCCTTCATGGTGAGCGTCCAGAACTCATTTTCCAACTTCTGCATCTCAGTCCTTGGGCAATATTTCTTTTCCATCATCTCCTTTAACTCTTTCCAGGTCTTACCATAGGCCACGTCTCGGCCTAGGGTTTGTACTTGTAAATTCCACCACGATAGGGCTTCATCTTCAAACATACATGTCACGTACAACACTTTCTGTTTTTCTGTGCATCCACTGATTGCTATCACAGATTCTGTCTTCTCGATCCAACGGATAACTCCTATGGCTCCTTCCGTTCCCTTAAAGGACCACGGTTTGCATGTCATGAAAGTTTTGTAGGAACATCCTCGTTCCTCACCGCCAGTCTCTGGAGCTACATTTTCAGTGTTTGCGGAATTCCTTCGTTCTTGACTTGAGTCGCCCCTACTGGCTTCGTAGGCGGCTATCGCTTGCGCTATGACTTCTTGTAATTGCGCAGGTGTATTAGGTAAACTGTCATTCCTTCTCCTTCGCATTTTCCTTCAAGTTGAGAATAAGAAGGATCGGTTAGTATTGGCATCACGCTTGTATGTAAGTAGTTGTAGGGTTCGATATTTATTACATTCACACCCATATATTTGCTTATAGTCATACTTATTAATCATATACTCGCATACATAGATTTTATTATTACATCTCATTATACCACATCGTATACTCATAATCATATATCATAATCATAACTTCATTACATCAAAAGATTTGATTACATAAGTTTATGTTTAAGTCTACTACAAACTCCTACAACATACAAGCGTTTTGCCAAAAGATCGGATCGTAGTCCGTAATATATTACTTCCCATACATATGATTACTACCCGCTAATACTAGTCTATAGTCGCTTCATGGCATCGGTGGTGGCGGTGGTGGAAACACGTCTCCCAAAAAGACTTGAATTGTCTTAACCTCATTTTCCAATTTCATCACCCTTCGTTCGGCGGCAGCGGCCCGCCTCGCTCCCACATCAGCTAAGTGCAATGCATCTCTTACCATATGCTCCAACTTTAGCACTCTCATCCTTGCGTCCGAGATCAAGTCATAGTGGTTATCAAGGCGGAGACTGGTCTCACAGGCCTTGCCTTTCACGCTCTCCATAAACACCTCGACCCTCTGCTCCCAATCCATGAGCCATTCATCAAGGGCCTTTCTCTCAGCCTCGGCGGCTGCTGCGGTCGGTGGTACGGGGACCTCTGTATCATCGGAGGTAGCGCGCCCTTGGGGGCGTGAGGACTCGCCTACCTCATGTATAGTCCGGGGCACCTCATCGTCGGAGTCCGTGGCATACCTTTTCAGCCCGGCAGCTCGTATCTCCTCGGAGGGCACTGCAGCCAGCTCCTCCATCTCCTCAAGGTCGTCGTCGTCATAAGTTACCTTGTCGTCCTCATCGAGCCTGATTACCTTGGTAGGCTCGTCATCGGAGATCTCTATAGGATCATCAGGAATTGGAACAACGTCGCTCATATGGACACTGCTGCTATCAGTGTTAGAGTCAGAGCCGGAGTCGGAGTCAGTGATGGCTAGGCCATGATATGGATCATTGTTCGGGAAGGCCATCGCTGAAAGGATTAAGGTTTAATTAGTGATAATATCGCTTTTTTTTTTTTTTCCCTAATTTTGGTCATTCCTATACTAGACCATTAGTTGCGATAAAGGTGTCGTGAAGACACGTGCACTCTCGTGTAATGCAAGTTTTGAAAACATGTCATGCATGAAAAACGTTTTCATGAGGGAATCTAAGGGGTTATAGCCTAGACTCAGGGTTGAATCCTAGTTCGCTATAACCTTGGCTCTGATACCAGTCTGTCACACCCGGTCCATAGGCGGAAACAACCGGTGTGCGACTCATGAAAGGTTTTTCGAGAGCGCGGTTAAGCAAACAACTATATGATAAATACATGAGGATTTCATTCATAATATAAGTTTTACAAAAATATCCATAAAAAGTTTACATATAACATATTGAGATTTCACAGTTATGTCCTGCCGAAGGGAGATATAACCGTGAAAACTCCAAAATATAAAATCCTCATACATGAAATTTTCATAGTTAAACATAAAACCGTAGTGAGACACCGTGACCTCTCCACGTAGCTAAATACCTGAAAGACACGTAAAATAATTTAATCAGTATAAACTAAGTGAGTTCACAAGTTTTGTGACTCGATAAAATGCTTTATAATATAATTCTTATAACGTCATGAATGCAGTATCCGTGACTTGCAGTGTAACGTGAATAAATGAGTTCGTAACCATTCCTTGACTATATATATACACCATAAAGCCCCACATAACATCCCACGAGTCCACGAGGGAATAAATAAATCGGAAAACTAAGCACCCGTCTTATAAAGTGGCGCGACCACTTACGAGTGGGTTGGTCAGACCAGTAGTACTACCCGTAGAGTTCCTCGGCTATAGTTGCCTATAGTTTATGGTTACAATATATACCGGGGACTTTATGTACCATGAGCGCGCCAAATATCTCATGTACACGCACATTGTAAATCAAGATATACACCATGATAAAACATATTTAAACACGTGTCCCTCGCCCCGAAAACAGTTTAAAACATAGTGAAAATAGTGAAAATAGGGGCTGTGAGACTCACCTTAAATGAGGAATAATGTTCCGTTATACTTGATGAGTTTCCTGTATTATATCGTATACGTATGCACTTCAGTACATAATATATAACTATTAATACTTAGCCCGATACATACTTATGAGGTGACGGTATATATGTATACTTTTTATACATTAGCGATACGGACGTTAGACAACGTCTTATACTTGTTATGTATTTCCGTTATATCCTCTTTATATATATATATCCTCCGAGCATTAGGGAATGCTCGATACAAATTATTCGTCGGTAATCATGACGTTCGTGACATGCTTTAGCCTAATAGGTTTTGGAGCTCTCATCGTTAGTCCCCAGGTAGGTAACGGGCCCATCTATGATATATTCAGTTACCAGCCTAGACAGGACGTCCCGACTACCGGCACCTCCACCCTTCCAGTTACTCGCAATGTCCATCACAAAAACCCGTATTTTATATTTATACTTGTGGCACATATATAGGAATATATGTGTATTAATTGTATATATCATTTCTTCATGTATATGATAAGTATTATTAGTATTTTCATCTTCGTAACATATAGTTATCACATCCTTTGTTTTTATAACATTATACATGGGTATTTATATTTTCATTTGCGTATATAGGAATATACGTGTACCATGTATTTTACCCGTACAATCATCGTTATTTTTATTTCCAAGACTTGATGCAAGGATTGCACCTTATGTTTAATGTGCACTTTTATTTATACTTTTATCTTTATTACTAGTACTCATATTTTATCATTATTATTATTATTACTATTATTATTTTTACTTTTATGACAAACCCGATACGGTTTTTAATACGTTAGTTATACCCTTTTTAAAGTTTAACATAACCAAAATTCCATCTTTACATTTATATCATCTTGTTTATTTATAAGTGGGTTTTACTACTCAAGATCATTTTTACCTTAACTAGGTGTTCTATTAACCTTAACCTTCCTTAAACACCTTTTAAATCCTTTATATCTTTTACTTAACATGATTTATCCTTAATTATATGTCATTTCAACACACTTCAAGTTTATGTTTATGTCTAATCACCTCATTATGTATATGTATCTTAGGCTTAGTCCATGTTTTTCTACTAATCATTATATGGCATTAGTACCTTGGGAATGTCGGTTTTTGAGCGATTTAAGACGAGATCCAAGTTCCTTGACGTTAACCACGATGTTAAGAGTCTACAATATGTTCAAATAACATGAAATAGGTGGATTAGGGTCAAGTAAAATGATGAGACCGTGGCTGGACAGAATCTGTGTTTTTCCAGCCACCATAAACTGTTACAACTCGAGTTTTCGGCTTACCTAATGCTGAAATGAAGCCGGAAATGGATGTTCAAAAGGTGGTTCGTGATCCTTGCGAGTTTCCTTGGATTCCTAAACAAGAATCACCCAAAAATACCAAGTGGTTTGTGAGATATGAACAAAAGAAGAGAGGGGGGTACTGCTGGAAAATGCAGTTTCCAGTAGTGACCTTTGAAGGTTCAAGGCTTCTTACCGAGTTTTCCGGGCAGAGATCCGATCAAGGCTTTCCAACGGTATATAGGGTTCAAGATGTTAAGAGCAGAATTATAGAGAAAACGGGTTGCAAAGAGGCGGCTGTTTGGTGGCCTGCTGCTGTTCTTCGGCCGAGAGAGGAACAAGGGAGATTTGGATTGTGTTCTTGAGTGTTTGTGGTGAATTTTAGCTGATCTAAGTGTGTTTATATAGGGAAAGTCTTGAGGGAACATGATCCCTAGGTTTAAGGGATTGTAATCTTGGTCAAAGATCATGCAACAAGTTACTAGGAAGATCAAGTTATGGTTTTTATTATTGTTTAATGTGGGCTGGATTTTTGCTATATTTTGGAGGCTAGGGAGATCTTGTAAGTACTAGGGATGTCATGATGATGTTCCTCATGATGATGATGATGATGATATGGATGATGATGTTAATTGGTGTATGGATGAGAATACATGGATGTATACATGAGTGTGTAGGTTGGATGATGAACCGAAGGGGGGCTGGTTGGGGTTCGGCTTTGGGGGCTGGAACGACAAGGGTAGTTTGGTCATTTAATAAGTATATGGATTGTCCAAATGTAGTGCTAAGTTCAATCTTGGTTCGGGTCTTAAGTGGATAGTCGTTAGGACGAGTTGATCATCGAGTAAACAAGTTATGGAATTTATATTGGACTTGGGTATTATGAGCTTCTCTTAATTTATTTGGTCGCCTATAAGGTATTATAGATGGTATGGAACCCGGTATTTATTTCGGTTCCCGGTATGATGTATATTTAAATTTAGCCCGGAGTTATATTCGGTTAAATAGTGCTCCATATTGTAATCCTTCATGGATTGTTTAAATTATTAACTTCATATTATTTTGACTAGTATACATTTAATTCCTTCATAGTTTCATATCTTGATCGTCTCACTGTATAATGTATCATTGATTTGGCCGGTTCGGCGACTATATTCCATTATTTAAACGTTTATGGCGTTTTGGTCCTAATTAGGGAATTAGGACATTACTGGGCATGGTCTTACCATTACCCCTTATATTGGATCATAGATATATATTTAGCTTGATATATTTGTCACCTCTAAACTATTACCGGGCTATCTTCATCTTATAGCCGTTCTCATCGGCACTTTATACAATCCTGTAGGCATAACGACTGTTTTCGTCCACATTTCAAGTATACTATGGTTTATACCTCATATAAATTATATAAATGACACGTAATTTTGATCAATTATAAAGATTAAAGAATATGGAAAATTACCGGGTGTCACATATAGTATGTATATATCCCGGGATTTATCCAACGTTTTGTGGAAGCCTTTATGTCATCCCTGTACGTCTAATAGCCTAACATTTCTTCCAAGTTGCATTATTATTAAATTCCAGGTGCTAGAATGAAAATATTTTATAATATAATATTAATCAAAAACCTTAAACCCCCCTTATGTTGCTGTCCAATCGGCGCAAAGAGACCAGCCCCCCCTTCATTTCTTCGACTTTTTGATCAATTCCAAGCTCCTAGAAGTAGTTCAAGGTATTTACTACAATCCCCAACACTCTTTTTGATCACCCCTAATGGTTTTGATGCTCAATTTTCCCGAAACTTTTCGTTGGACAGATTTTCGGCCAATGTGTAATTGACCAACTTCCCGTGGATAAAAATTAGAGTTTCTGGTGTAGACAGATTCCCAAGTATGGTATGTACATCATATTAAAATTTCGTGTCCATTGGAGGTGTTTAGGTCGGTCAATCGATTTTAGTTCGAAAACTAGGGTTTATCGGATGTAGAAATGTAAATTGTTGAGTTTGATGCGTTAATCGGTTGGATGACCAACTGAATCAGTTTTCATGGCCCTAAGGGAGTCTAAGGGCTGTGGGAAAATTAGTTTTTTGATGCTCGGGGCTGTTTTGGTTGGTGCTTGGTCAATCGAGTCGGCGGTGCGTGAATTTTCGTTTAAATGTTAAATTGAGAGTTGTAAAAATGAACCGTCAACCCTATCAACTCGGGTGACATAATTATGATGAATGAAAATATTAAAATGGGAATTTGGTCTATTTGGGGTTGATTCATTTAACAATTGGTTTTAAGGTTTATTACGCGCGTTTTCGACTCGATTATTACCGACGGGTGAGTTGTGCATCATGGTTAGCCCCGACCTTAATCGTAGGGTGGATTTGGTTAATTGAAAGGTCTTAGGGGCTGAGGTAAAGTTGTTGGGCCTTGGGCCAAGTGTTGGGCCTTGGGTCAAGTTGTTGGGCCTTGGGCCAAGCGTTGGGCCTTGGGCCAAGTTTTTGGGCCTTGGGCCAAAGTGTTGGGCTTGAACGGCCCATTAGGCAACAGTGTTCTTACGGTCTAGTTTAGTATCGCGTTGTGTATAATTTACAGGCCCTTACTTGTGATTGTGCACTTAGGGATATCCTAGCTCGTTGCAGGTGTTCGATTGATTTGAGGAGAGTTCATGATGCCCTTTTTACTCTTTTTACTTTTGGGCTAGCATGCACACCTAAGTGTTTTCTTACTTGATGAAATGTTTTAAACGATTTTACACAGGCTTGCTAGTATTGGTAGGCCTTGGAATGTTAAAGAATGTGTGTATGTATATATATATTAGAATGGCCAATATTTGGCGAATGTTGTAGTCGTTTCGACTACTGAATGTTGCGTATGCCTACTTTGTGTTTGCATGCGCTGAATGTTACGTGTTTGGGTTGTACGTTTGCTCGACCCTGAATGTTATTATTGAATGTTATATATATATACTGATATACATATAGGTATGCACGTATAGAGATGTTCATACGTAAGGATGATTATTGATTGTGATGACCTAACCGATGAAATTCCGTTTACAGTTTTAAAACCGTTGGAATGATTATTAAGACTTTTGTTACCTATTTAAAACTTGAACTCACTCAGCTCAAGCTGACTTTGTTTGCATGTTAGTGTGAGTTTCAGGTTAGGAAGAGGATGCCTTATCGCTTGGAAGTGCACGGAACTACTTGGACGGTGAAGGGCATACTGGAATGAAGAATTGTTTATGAATATTTTATTTCAAAAGGCTTAAAAAGTTATACTTAATTTTGGTTTTGGGCAAAATTCCCGGATTTTGGGAACTCATTCTTTTATTTACGTTTTCCGCCGAATTATACTGTGTGATGTTCATTTTAATGAAAAGAATTGTTTTTAAGTTTAATTATTTTTACGAGTGTTTTGAATGATTACCAACTGTGGGGTCCCCCGGGTTCGGGGCCTTACAAAGATAGGCTTGACAAACTATATAGGAACTGATAAGATATAAAGATAATGAATGCCGAACCTAGTGGAATTACATCTTGAAAGATTGATACTATATATGAATTAAGAAAAGTCAACAGTCAAAATGATTACTATGTGTGCATGCTTTCATTTTTGAAGAAAATTCTGCTTTGATTTTATTTTATTTTGCAAAGAAATTCAACTTTATTTTTTCTTTATTTTTATTCAAATATTGGATCCTCTCCTACGCGATAAGATTATCCGACCTGAGGGTTAATATTTGAGTATTCTGCTTTATTTTCTTGGTGTTTCATATAAAATCTTGGACTTTCTCCGTGCGATAATACGAGATTATCCGAATTGAGAGTTAAGATTTTATGCAACTTCAACTTAATTTTTTTAACTTTTTATTTTGTTAAAATGGAACCTTATCTGCATGTAGTAATACCGATCTTCAGGAAAATTTTGACATTCTGCTTTATTTTCTATTTATTATTTTTGCATGAGTCACTGTTAATTAAAATTTGGAAAATCAAAGAAAAACGTACATGTGATATTCACTGTATAAAAGATAAAAATGTTATATTTGATTGATGGGGTCCACATATGGTTTCGTCCCTAATTGAAACAAATTAAAGCATATCGTAAAGTTTCCGACAAGTCTGTGAAAAGTTTATGAGGACAATTATATCTGCAATCATCGTTGGGTTACGTGTATAATAATCATCGAAATTGAAGTGTTACTTAGTTACATTTTTGTCAATATGATTCCCTGCTCAACTCACAAAAATATGTACTGCTTTATTAGTATAGTTTTATATTCTTGTTTGTCATTTGTTATTTGAAAATTTTCAAAAATCCAAAAAGGTTTTAATTCTTTTTCATTTCTGCTTTAGTTTCGATTTACCAAGCTAGCGAATAATTCAAAAGAAAAAGAAAAAGATTGATTCCCAAAATTTTTAAGTTAATCGTGCTTAATGTAAGTTACAACCGGTATCAGTTGTGATTTTTACTTAAAAATCCCCTTAAGTTAAGTATTATCGATCAATGGTGATTGGGTATCTTAATGTTTACAATTAAAACCTAAATTGGATTTAATTGAATATTTAAATCGTTGTTTAAAACCCTAATTGGTTTTAAATATTATTTAATTCCTTAACGAGAATTTTATCTCTTTCGCTAAGGAAAATGGTGATTCGTTAAAATGGTTTAACGAATGTAAAACCATTTGTTATTTATTTATAAAGAATGAGTTTCTCATTCGTTATCAAGACATTCGCTTCCATTGTGTATAACGAATGGATGACATTCGTCTAAACATTTAACGAATGGAATGTTTTAATCAATCATTCGTTAAGAGTTAACGAATGACTTCTTTATACGTTAAAATGTTCACGAATAAGAGGAATTAATGTAAGAGTCGTTAAAGTTTTAATGAATGTGAATCCTATTCGTTTAAAAAAACCTTGACGAATCAGGATCATAAGTTAATGAATGAGGCCATTTGTTAGTTCAAATTTGAACGAATGACCTAGGGGTGTGTGAAATTATTGGGGTTTAGAATCCCAAAGACAGACGAATGTCGTTTCATTCACCATTTTCCTATTTCACTATCACCCTAAACAAACTATTGAAAATTTTTCCCAGAATCATTTGCTTCTTATTGCCGATATTGATTAACATCTTTACATTCTACAGGTAATAGCGATCAAAATGATATGAGATTCATGGGTTTTCATCGTTGTTTTATGGGTTAATTGATTAATTAAAATCTGAATTTGAATCGAACAGTTAACCGATTAGAAAATTCTTAACTGATTAAATTCTGGATAAATGACAAATGACTAGTGTTTTAAGTAGGATTCCGATCATTGTTGATAAGGTTAATTCGTAATTGTAATGGATAATCAACGGTTTCGACGGTGATGTTCGTCGTCTTTGACTCTGATTAGTCAAAATTAAAATGTAAATTGACTCTGGTGTAGTCAACTTGTTTATTCTAATCAGATTCGTTATTCATATAACGAATGATAGTCAGATTCGTTTATCTGATAATGAATAACTATTTGATTCGTTAGAAGTAATGAATGAAGTATTCCACTGTTAGCGAATAGGATAACGAATTAGGAGTGATTCGTTAATACAAAATCAAATTCGTTATCTTTAACGTATGAGTGTGTTTCGTTATGAGTAGCGAATGGAACATGGATAATGTTTAACGAATGTCTTATTCGTTTAAATCATTTTAACGAATGAGATAGACATTCGTTAAATCAGTAGTATATTATTGAATAGTTTATTAATGTTTGTTTGTTGAACAGATATGGCTGACGAGAATATTCAAAACCCTGTTCCCGAGCAACAACTAGCAGATAATCCAGTGCTACAGCCTGAGGTTCAAGCTGAACCTATTCAAGCTTCTGTAATGCTGTAATGGAACAAAAGCCATAACATATGTGCCTATCTTGAGCCAAATTTTGAAGACTCTCTGATGTTCGGGGGTATGATTAGTTTTTTGACACGCTCAAGAATTTACGAGGCAATCTCGACTTGTGCAGTTGTCTATCAAAAGATAATTCATGAATTCTGGAATACTGCTAGACTCAACGAAGTAGAAAATCAAATAGAAGAAGTAATTCAAGGAAAACGGGTGGTGATTGATGTTGGCGTAATCAGAGACTCGTTAGGGTTTAATGACACAATCAATGACAAGTGTGAGTTTGATAGAGCATTGATACGTGGATTATTTGGAAGGGTAAAGTATAACGGTGATTTGGGAAAGTCAATGTATAACAAAGCAAACTTGTGTGAACAATACAAGTATTTGCTTCATGTATTAATTCATTGCCTCGGCGGACGTAAAGGTGGATTTGATGAATGTCGGGTGATGCTGCAGTCTGCTTTCGTTGCACTTGTTCTGAATAAACAACTCAACTTCTCTGAATTGGTTTATTATCATTTGAAAGAGAACATTACAAGCAGACATAAATTTCAAATGTATCCAAGATTTTTATAAATGATAATTAATGATTTGGTGCCGGACTTGGAGAAAGATCAAGCTGATGTTATGAAGCTTGAACACATGAACGAAGATACTATGAGACGGTTGAGATCTTATAGAGGTCAGAGTCTGGCAGATCGACCAAAGTTCAAACGTTTGATTGGTCATTTGGTTAATATTGATTATGTTGCACCATCTAATGATCGTTGGATTCACGACGATTCTGATTCAGAACGTGAAAGTGGTGATGGTGGAAATGATGGTGGAGATGATGGTGGTAATTGTGGTCCAGGACCACAAGTCGAGTTAAGTTATGAACAGAACGTAAGCGTAAAGGGAAAGAACAAATGGTGGAAAAGGGGGAGAAACCCAATAAACAACGGGTTAGAAGGGGTTCGGGTATAGAGATACCTAGTCAACCGTTTGTGCCGTCTACTGTTGTTTCTGTTTCAGTTATTCCTGCTACTGCTTCTCCAGATCAACAGAGAACTCCACAATCTCCTACTCCTACTCCAATTACAGTTTTTCCACGTTCTCCGACACCTGTGCAAATGCCTACTTCTCCTATGCCTCTAACTATGACTTTGACTACTACTGTGAGGTCTGATCCTTACTTTGGAGACATATTACAAACAGTGTTGGCATGGATGCCTACACCGCAGCATGCTACTCCTGCTACACCGACACAGTTGCCGAGACCTGAGCATTCGTTTATGACTTTTACTCGTCCTCAGGGTCCATTGCAACCAGTTCATCCAAATTTCTTAGGCTTGAATCTTCAGACTCAATGGTTTCATATGATGAATCTGTTGCATCTTCAACAGACTCAAATGTAAGCTGATAGAGCAGCCCATGAGTTAGCACAATGAAATTTGTTGCGTCATATTCAGTTCACTTAACGTGAAAACAGGGAACTTCGAGCCCTTATTGCTGCTCAGGGGGAGAGATTAGATAAACAGGATAAGATCATTCATCAGTTGACATGTAAAGAAGATGAGTTAAAGAAGTTAAAGAACAATGAAGATGATCAAGATGGTACTGGTGGTGGGGTAGATAAGCAATCGGGCGGAAGTTCCACAACTTCGGTAGGAAATAAGACTGATGCGAGTGCTGGTGGATCTGGAGAAAATCAGTTGCAGATAGTACCGTACAACGATTACACGAGAGCTAAACCAATAGATGTTATTCTGGCTAATATGCTTCTGTTTGTGGGAATCGATGGAGTTGTGTATAGCATGGTAAATGCAGATGAGATCGAAGAAGGTGAATTTTTTGATCATTCATTAACAAAAGAACAAATAGCCTTGCTTCTGGATCTAAATGAGGAAGAGGTAGATGCGTTGGGAAAGAGTGTGGATGTGGATATTGAGATTGAGGAAAGTATGAATACAGGTATTCTTCTTGGGAATGTACCTGATTTTGATGAAGTGGAGGTAGAAGATGTTACTGCTGAGGAATATCCGGAGTTCTACACTAACAATAACAATGACTCAGGAATTCCATTTTTCACTACTGAGCACTTTGATGCAACAGAACGTCGTTTGCGGGAAAAAAAAGATAAAATTAAAACTGCTGAAACAAGTCATGTCTCTGTTACTGAGAAGAAGCGTAAACGTGCTTTGGATGGTATGTTTGAACATAATGTTGCAAAGATGAACAAGATGATCGAGATCTTCCATTATCATGAACGAGAAGAAGTCAAAGTTGAAAAGGCTCGAGCATCAGCATACCAAATGAAGAAGTACAAGCCAGCTAAAGATGTGAGAGGTGATTTGGTGGCATGGCAGTTTGATTTAGAACTTAAAGTATACATCGTGAAATGGGAGCACGGTATTTATTACTTTAAGCGCCCACACGATATCTTATCTATGCCCAGATGGGATGTGAGAACACTAGCAAATAGACCGTTCGTTAATCGTGGGAACGATCAGTGGGCTGGATGGTTCTATAAGCAATTATTAAATGAAACTCGTTTCGGTTGCAAGTTTTTCAAGCCACAGGTGTCTACTCATAAGTACATTGATGAGATTGATATGTGCATAGGCTGGAGAAAGATGATATTACAAGTAAAACCGCCAAAGACAATGAAGAGGGCTCCAATGAAGACATTTCGTCAGAGTCTGTTCACCTCGTTTAATTATTGGTACTACGACAATCATACAGGTGAAGCGGTTATTGTATTTGTTCATGGTTCAAACACAAAGACGATACGTGTTATTGATCCGATGTGGCTGGTTAACTTATCTGAGTTTGACAACGATGAGTTATTTACAAGTCAGATCAGGTTTGCTAATGTATGCGACTACGAGCTTGCTATGAAGTTTCAGAAGGTTGTTAGAGTCTGTTACCCATACAAAATTCACAGTTGCATTGACTGGAAGACCAAGATGTTCCAGAGATAAATGATAAAGAGCTCAAGATGAGGGGGAGTTTGTTGATACATGTTTTGTATGTCTTGATCTTTATCAGGGTTATTAATGTAATAGATTAAAGTATAGGGGTTATAATGTAATTATGGTAAAAAGGCCATTCGCTCTATTGTAAGTTTCATTCGTTACTCCGTAACGAATGTAACACATTCGTCTAAATGTAAGCTCAGTCGTTAACCATGTTTAACGAATGAGATAACTAATGAGGGCCATTCGCTATCATTTAATGTACTAACGAATAAGCATGTTTATTCGTTAAAGTAATTGTAACAAATGACCTATTCGTTAAGCTTATCCTAACGAACAGGGTCATCTCCTATATATACCCCCTGTAATGTATTTCATTATAACAGTTTTTATTTATCCTTGAAATCCTCTCGTTACTCTGTCCAACTGCCATCTCGATACACATACTACACCTATTAAAGTATATCTAGCCTAATCGTATAACGAATCAACATGAACACCGATGTAATCACAAGATCTAGATCCTTATATGCTCACACAGTTCTGGACCATAATAACTCACTTGCCCTTCAAGTTCATCCCGGTATCCATTTGTATATAATATTAAATTATTATTTATTTTCCAAGAGATAATCGAGCCTACGGCTATATTTTAGGTATCCTAAGGTATAACCTTATCCTCTATAACCGAAGGCTTTGATACCAACTTCAGTCACACCCCGACTAGCAGTTATGGAAGCGTAAAATGGAAATGTAAAAGACACCTATGGTGTCACACCCCGATTCAGGGCCTTGGCGTGTGACCCATAGTTGGTACCTATTTGGTAAATATATCAGAGTTGTGGGTTAATTAGCGGAAGTCTTTGGTTATAATAAAATATTAATTTCTTTTCAAAACTACTCGGATAATAAATATCCAAGTGTTTGATTCACAAAACTTGATTGCAATATTTTAATAATTAAAAATTGAATCTCTCCATGTAACGAGCATCTATTCCATGAGTGTGTCTAATTCCTTGCTATCTGTGCTTAATCTGTTTCCTTGAAATGTGGGGGAAAATACGTCAGCGATATGCAGGTGAATCTTTGACTCTATAAACATTTATTAAATCTTTGACTGACAAGATGGTTTTCTTGAACAAACTTAACAGAAACATCTCTTATTTCAGGGAACTTGTGCCACTTGCCACACACACACAATTACGGTTATCCGGGAACTGATGCCCATTGGAGAACTTTGGTTATGACTGTTAGCCTGCGGCCACGTAGCCTTAATTGATAGGCTAGACAGATATGTTTAGATCCAGACACATGTGTACTCGGTCTGAGTTGCTTTTATTTTCTGCCTTCTGACTTAGGAATCTCGTAATCCCTTTAAATTTAGAGATCAAGTAATCTCATATAAACATTTGACTGACTTGTTAAGATAAACAACTGTTTATCTTAATAACTGACTGTAAAAGGTTTAACGTAGTCACCTGTGATTGTCTTTTCTGAATGATGTGGTGATCTCGTTTGAAAACCTTTATAAATGAATGATAATTGACCTATAATAAAATATGTTTATATAAATACCCGGATCGTCTCTTGATCTAGCTACAGACCTTTAGTGTAACACCCCGAATCCCGGGAATCCTACAGTTGGTCATCATATCAAAATTTTTTTAAAAATTTAAAACCAAACAAGTTCATTTTATTAAAATCAGTTCAGAGTAATAAATAGCGGAATAGTAAATCTCAAAATCCCCAAAAACTGGGAAGAGTGCCCAAAACCAAAATTTAAATGTTTAAAGTAATGAATGAAAAGAAAACCGTTTGTGTTATAAATCTACGACTAGATATGCCTTCAACCGTCCGAGTAGTCTCGAGCACATCCAAGCAGTAGTTCCTTGCTTCTCAACCTGAAAATCAATCTAACATACACACAAATTAAGCAAGAGATGAGTGAGTTCAAGTTTTGATAAACAATATTAATAATTTATTTCAAAGTGTATAGATCTAAAACAGTAGGGGGAATAAGCAAATAAATAAATAAATATCACCAAATAATACATTCATGGTCGAACGCACGTACACGGGCCTCTCCGCCATGAGTCAAGACTCGAGTAATATATTTGACCCGGACGCGGTAAGCCATAAGCACGTGACATGAGCCTCTCCACCACGAGTCATACCCGAGTAATATATTTGACTCGGTCATGGCTTACACATCCAAACACGTGATACGGGCCTCTCCACCATGGATATAACCCGAGTAATATATTTGACCCGATCACGGTTCAACATACGACGGGCCTCTCCACCACGGGATATTAAAACCCAAGTAATATATTTGACCCGCCTTAATGATGATCACGCCACACGGGCCTCTCCACCACGGGATTTGAAAACCCGAGTAATATATTTGACCCGGCCGTAATCACCATACACACACACATCAATGAGCCTACTCACATAATTCTTAGTCACAAGGAACTAAATAATATCAACATTCATAGGCTATAAGTCATTCCCGTAAACCAATATACGTAAGTTTTCCCGTATTCAATTGATACTAGGCCTTATAAGATTCTCGAGCCTAAATGACAAGTAATGTATATATATCATCTTAAAGAATTTAAGACCCAAGGCACGTCAAAAATATACTAAGGCATAAAATACAGTCACACCTAGTTTCATAAATGCACAAATAATAATAAGGCTATACAATGTCCTTCAAATAGTTTTAACGAGCAAAATTGGTTAAAATTGTAATAAGGTGTGTATGCCAGCCCAAAATGTAAAAAGAGTTAAATAGGGGCATCATGAACTCACCTGATACAAGGCACACAATCACATCGAGCTAAAGATTCCCTAAGTATTCCCACGACTCAAACGCTTGTCGGATTACACGCAAAGATTACTAACGGAACCGAACTGGCTCGTTTATCCTACTAGGCGTTCTAGCAAGGTTTGATTTACCTAAAGCCTCGGCCTTACCAAGTTCAATTACAACAGCCCCCGGGGCCTTGTATTTACCAAAATCTCCCTTAGCTAATCCCGGTGGCAAAGGATTCCCAAAATACCCTCGGGAGTTGCTAGTTGAACGAATATGCGCGTTTACGAGTTGAATATGCTCTTAACAACCAACTCAGCCCCGTGTAGACCAAATTTAATAAAATCACAGCCAACAAGTCCACACGACTCTTACACAAGTTGGATGGGTCGGTAACTCGCAAGCACAATGCACCAACTATCTAATAAACGCAAATTCGCGTTGTACCGACCCGTTTGAGTAATCGACAACCAATTCAGCCTCAATACTTACAAAAATCATTTTTCCACAGCCCGTATAACAAACTAAAGTTACACAAACTGAATTGGTTGTTAATTCCTTCGAACCTCGCGCTAAACGCAACAATCTAATAATCTTGACAACCGAACACTAGTTTTCAATCTATCACTAGTTGACCAATCAAACGAAAACCATAGCTTACGATATTAAAGTATATTACACTAGACATACCTAAGAAGTTTATGGAGCAAAAACATCAATCAAAACAGCCCTGAAAGTGTTCAAATGGACAGCCACCCTGTAAGCCTAAAACAAGCGATTTTTCGATCAATAAGCGAGATATAAGGATGTATTAGGGTGTAAAAGACTAGCATGGACGTTAATCTAACCTTGAATTGATGTTTTACACTTAGGACTTGGCTGGAAAAAAAAGGAGGCTCCAATGTTGTTGCATGCTGCCGATCGGACTCAACAGTGGGGGGGTTAGGGTTTTTTATTATAATATAATATGTTACACTCTTGCCCCTCAATTTATAAAGATGAAATAATTTGGATGAAAAGTCAATTATTTCAAATTACGGGAATGACAAGGAGGTCCCCAAAGTATGCCGGGTCAAACCCGATAATATACAAGCTTTGTTTAGCATAACCCTTTTTATGAAAATTTACGGACGTTACAAGTCCACCCCCCTAAAAATGGGATTTGTCCCTGAATCCCGCTAAACAAGAGCGAGCATACATTGAGGCAACTCAAATCGTTAAGTCATGCACCGGACTGGTATAAATAGAACCCCCACTGAATGATAGCGTACTACATCCTATCAAACTATTTCACACAAAGGCTTTCGAGAGGAAGAGAAATAAACGGTAAAATTGCAACGAATAAAATGATTACAAGAGATTACCTGAAATTGTGTCCGCATCCTCCTTTACCTCTTTCGTGAATTGAAGGCACTCACCTTAAACTTCGGTTTTTCTTTCATTTCCCCCTCGAGGAAGTCCACTGCTCGGATTCCCCCGCCCTATTGGTATGACAACTTGACGCTAAATGTCCGGACCCCTTACCCCGGAAACAAATCTATGTCGGACACTTGTAGCTGGCGTGTCCAGTCTTCCCACAACGAAAATAGGGCATATCCCCAGGCCTGCATTCCCCCCTATGGGGTTTCCCACACTTCTTGCATCTATCGTTATTCGCACTCCCATTATGATCTGACGTTTCCGCTCATGCCTTCTTCCTAGTCGACATGGAAACATTGCACTTGTAACGTTTGTTATTGGCGTTAGAGTTCGGGTTCCAATCCTTTTCAGATTTAGTTGGGCTCACCATCTCTCTCTGCCAGGGTAACTACCGAATGGAAAGAGCTCATGCCGGTGGTCACCACACCCCTACGAACATCTACCAGAAGACCCTTCACGTACTTTTTGATTCTTTTGCTTTCAAGAGTAACCAGATCGGGACATAAACGAGCCATTTGGTTGAATTTTGTAGTATACTCTCGATGTGACATATCACCTGCTTCTAAATTTAAGAAATTCTTCTCAATCTTATCTAATTCATTCGGAGGGCAAAATTGATCAATAACCAACTGCTTCAACTCCCCCCACGTCATTCTCCCAATAGACCGTTCACCCATCGCCTGAGCCAGATTATCCCACCAACACAACGCCTCCGAGTGAAACGATGTAGTAGCAAAAGTAACCATATCCTTCCCTTTACACTTGTTGACCCTCAATACCGCTTCCATTTCTCTCACCCATTGATATGCTACCGACGCATCCTTAGTACCATCGAACGTGGGAGTGTCGCACGTTTTGAATTCCCCATACAAACAACGCCAAGCAGTGAAACGGATCGCATGAACCTCTTCTTCATCCTCACTCGGCACAATCACCTCGGCTTCACCTCGAGTGTTCTTATCCCTTCCTCCCTTCTCCAAACTCTAACCAATAATAGTCTCTTTTGTAGCCCTAACAACCTCAGCAATAATCTCGGGAATGACGCTGTGAAGAACCTGATAAACTTCATCCGCGATGGTCGTTCGTATAGCCGGATCTAGGACGGGGTTATCCCCCTCCTCCTAAATCAGGGTCTCTTCCTGCTGCGGAGTCGGGCTCTCTCTCTCAGCCTCGACACGTGGCCTACGACCACGACCGCTAGGACGACCTCTCTTCGCTGTATGGGTATTGGCTATATCCTATTCCTATAAAGACAGAACCCTAACACAGTCAGACACAAGTAGAATTTAGAACATGATAGGTAACGGTAAACTGCTAACAACGTTGATCAAGTGCTATTAATTGTTTACTTTACCCGCCCATCCTAAGCACCCCCTGCCCCCAACCATATTAGCAACCCATCAAACACTTAAGCAATTATTCACATAATGAAATATTAAAACTTGTAGAAATGACTAAACAATTTAAAATTACTTCTTGGCGTGTAGCTACTCGCGGTTGGCATTTCTAGTCCTTTATTTTACAGTTCGAGTCCAAGCATTTGGGAATGCTCGAATCCCTCGAACCATGGCTCTGATACCAACTTGTAAGACCCCGAATCCCGAGAATCCTACAGTTGGTCATCATATCAAAAAATTTTCAAAAATATAAAACTAAACCAGTTCATCTTATTAAAATCCGTTCAGAGTAATAAACAGCGGAATAGTTAATCTCAAAATCCCCAAAAACTTGGAAGAGTGCCCAAAACCAAAATTTAAATGTTTAAGGTAATGAATGAAAAGAAAACAGTTTGCGTTCTAAATCTCCGACTAGGTATGCCTTCAACTGTACGACTAGTCTCGAGCACGTCCATGCGGTTGTTCCCTACTTCTCAACCTGAAAATCAATCTAACATACACACAAAGTCAGCAAGAGCTGAGTGATTTCAAGTTTTCATAAACAATATTCATAATTTATTTCAAAGGGTCATAGATCTAAAACAGTAGGGGGAATAATAAGCAAATAAATAAATATCACCAAATAACATTCATGGTCGAACACACATACACGGGCCTCTTCACCACGAGTAAGCCTCGAGTAATATATTTAACCTGGACGCGGTAAGATATAAGTACGTGACACGAGCCTCTCCACCACGAGACATAACCCGAGTAATATATTTGACGGTCACAACTTACACATCCAAACATGTGATACGGGCCTCTCCAACGCAGGTATAACCCGAGTAATATATTTGACACGATCGCGGTTTAACATACGACGGGCCTCTCCACCACAGGATTTTAAAACCCGAGTAATATATTTGACCCGCCTTAATGATAATCACGCCACACGGGCCTTTCCACCACGGGATTTGAAAACCCGAGTAATATATTTGACCCGGCCGTAATCTCCATGCACACACATATCAATGAGCCTACTCACATAATTCCTAGTCACAAGGAACTAAATAATATCAACATTCATAGGCTATAAGGTAATATGAATAAGTCTTTCTAGTAACCCAATATAAGTAAGTTTGCCCATATTCAATTGATACTAGGCCTAATAAGATTCTCGAGCCTAGACCACAAGTAATGTATATATCACCTTAAGGAATTTAAGTCCCAAGGCACGTCAAAAATATAATAAGGAATAAAATATAGCTCACACCTGGTTTCATAAACGCACAAATAATAATAAGGCTATACAATTTCCTTCAAATAGTTTTAACGAGTAAAATCGGGTAAAATTGTAATAAGGTGTTTATGCCAACCCAAAACGTAAAAAGAGTTAAAAAGGGGCATCATGAACTCACCTGATACGGGGCACACAATCGCAATGAGCTAGAGAGTCCCTATGTATTCCCACAACTCAAACGCTTGTCGAATTACACGCAAGGATTACTAACTGAACCGAGCCGACTCGTTTATCCTACGAGGCGTTATAGCAAGGTATGATTTACCTAAATCCTTGGCCTTACCAAGTTCAATTACAACAGTCCCGGGGCCTTGTATCTACCAAAACCTCCCTTAGCTAATCCCAGTGGCAAAGGATTCCCAAAATACCCTCGGGAGTTGCTAGTTGAACGAAAATGCGTGTTTATGAGTTGATTATGCTCTTAACAACCAACTCAGCCCCATGTAGACCAAATTTAATAAAATCACAGCCAACAAGTCCACACGACTCTTACACGAGTTGGATGGGTCGGTAACTCGAAAGCACAACACACCAACTATCAAATAAACGCGAATTCGCGTTGTACCGACACGTTTGAGTAACTGACAACCAATTCATCCCCAATACTTACAAAAATCATTTTTCCATATGCCGTAGAACAAACCGAAGTTACACAAACTGAATTGGTTGTTAATTCCTTCAAACTCGCGCTAAACGCAACAATCTAACAATCTAGACAACCAAACACTAGTTTTCAATCTATCACTAGTTGACCAATCAAACGAAAACCATAGCTCACGATATTAAAGTATGTTACACTAGACATACCTAAGAAGTTTATGGAGCAAAAACCTCAATCCAAACAGCCCCGAAAATGTTCAAATGTACAGCCACCCGGTAAGCCAAAAACAAGCGATTTTTCGATCAATACGCGAGATACAAGGATGGATTAGGTGTAAAAGACAAGCATGGACGTTAATCAAACCTTGAATTGAAGTTTTACCCTTAGAACTTGTCTAGAAAAAAGAAAAAAGGAGGCTCCAATGCTGCTGCCTGCTGCCGATCGGACTCAATGGGGGGGGGGGTTAGGGTTTTTGATGATAATATAATATGTTACACTCTAGCCCCTCAATTTAGAAAGATGCAATTATTTGGATGAAAATTCAATTAATTCAACTTACGGGAATGACAAGCTTTGTTAGGCATAACCTTTTTTACAAAAATTTACGGATGTTACATTTAGTCTGGTTTTGATTGCTTTAAACCTTGACTAATCATTTGTTTGAATAAAATATTTAGAACTATATTCTTTCCATTTATTTACAAATCACGTGCTGAGTTTCTTCTTCATGAAGAAACATCTATTGATAGATTTCTTCTTCAAGAAGAAACATTAAATGACTATAATATTTAAACAAAAAATCTTACGTTTCTTAATCATGAAGAAAACTATATCTCTTGCATGTAATGTTTCTTAATTATGAAGAAACTATTTTTGACTATATCTTCTTATATGTAAAAGCTTATGTTTATTAATCATGATAAAACATTATATTAGCTATAACCTTTGTATGCATAAATCTTTTGTAAACATAATTATAATCAAGGTTTGGGTTATACCCCTGACTATGGTCTAACCATATAATATAATAAAATAACAACTCAAGCAGAACCCCTATCTTACACAGGTATTTGGAGTTTATATGCATAAGCTTGTACGGGCAGCACTTCTACTTTCTATTACGTATTGAGGCTTAATTCGTCAGAACCTTGGGGCTTGACACGTACTACGAGAACGGCATACAAAACGAGGCTAACGTGTGAACGTAACAGTGTTTTGGTGTGAATTGTGAAGTGCCATTAGCCCTCCTATTTATATTTGATTTTCTGCTCCTTCGCATAGCCCTAAGGACAAACAGTCCAACCGTTCGCGTTGCGCTAACCGTCTTTATATTCCTGAGTCATCAGACGGCTTGCCACGTGTTGCCACGTGTCCAAACGTGTCATGCATGAAGTTTAGGTTACTTCACGTAGCGTGAAGGAATCATGGTTTTGTACTTCGCGTAGCGTGAAGCCGTTCAATGTTGGTATCAATATTTTGTCTTTCACGTAGCGCGAAAATTTTATATCCTATCTGTTCATGTAGGGCGAAGAAGGAAATTCAAAATTTACTCTTTTGGTCCTTATACTTTCAAAAAATACTAAAACGGCGCTTATGCGGCTCGCGGTGATGCGAGCGCGCGAAGTGCAAAGTGCGCCATCAAAGCGCCCATTCGCCCCTCCGCTTGGACTATGGAGAGTGGTTAGCACATAAAAATATTACTATGGAAACTATCTTCCTTATAAAGATTTTCCATTTTCTTCCTCCTTTCCGTGTGGGATTAAAGTTTTCTTTATTATTTATACCCATGTGGAATGCTTCTACTTTCTTCCTTCCTTCCACGTAGGATGGAGTTTTTCTTATTTCCTTATGGAATAAATCCAGTTTTCTTATTTCTTCAATATGGATGCTTTCACCTTCATATTTTATATCTTCTATTTATTTTGAAGAAATTTATATCTCCATATTTTTCCATGTGGAATGATGAAATAATTATGGGATCTTCCGGGATGTTACATCTAGTATCAACCACATTTTTTATAAAGAAACATTACAAATTAATATGCAATATATTACATTATTCTAACTTCTTTTACAAACTAGGTAATACAAATCAAAATCAGCCCGTCAAGCTGCTTTACCCTTATTCGAGTACTTGCATCTATCTACCCAGCATTGATCGCAAGTCAAAGACGTAGCACATTAGCTTCCTAATCCAACTTCGGTACACCTGAAAAGCATGTTAAAACAAATCAACTATAAATGGTTGGTGAGATTCACGAGTTTATACAAATCAGTTACGCGTACAACAATCATAGTTTGTATATACGCATATAGGTACGTGAGAACGTTAATGTATGTATGTATGTATGTATGTATGTATGTATGTATGTATGTATGTATGCATGCATGCATGTATGTATGGATGGATGTATGTATGGATGTATGTATGTACGTATGTATATATGTATGTATGTATGTTTGTATGTATGTATGTATGTATGTATGTATGTATGCACGCATGCATACATGTATGTATGTGATGTAATTATGCTAAGATACAGTGAAGCCTTGACTGTTTGTTCGTTCTACGTGCCTCCATTTCCCATGCACAATCAACAACTGTGGCCCCCCTTCCCCCACAACATGACCCGAGTAGCTATGTCTAACACCACATAGCGTGTTTGTATGATTATGGTCTTGTCCAAACGGCATTATTGTTTGTCACGGCATCCATGCCTATCCGTTTGGGTTTATCAAACAAATAGTACTATTCACAAGCCACCGGCTCGAAGTTAATCACTATGATTGTGGGGACTTTTGTGTGTTAGTACTTAGATAATTCACACCATTACATGTTTCCAGTTATATAGGTATAAACAACATGCTTTTCACCCCAAAAGTTCGTAAAATAGTTTAGAAAGAGGGGTGATGATGCACTCAGCACGCATTAGTTCGCGGTTCGTTTTGCTTGTTATCACTTGATTCCTATAATTAGTGTTATAATATTAATATTTTAATATTATTATAGTCTCCATACTAAATTGAGATGTATATCTAGTCTAGTTCTAGCTGTCACACCCAGAACATGTCAGTAGTCTTAGATTGTGACGTTGTTCAATGTCTAATGTTTAAAATCGAACTTGGCATAGTTTCACAGTTTCACGTGCTGGGTCAAGTTGATCGTTTATGCATTTAAAAGAACATGTATGATCACATAAACTTGGGTAAACATGTCGGTTGATAAAATGATTAAATTTATTAAGAAAATCGTATATATGTCTGGATTCGCTATAGGGCTCATTTCCGTTTATGTCTGTCATTTTTATCATAATTGAATTTGTTTAACTTCTAAATTAGCACAGCTAATTATCTGGTTATCATTAAATTACAAAAATTTAAACACTCACTAAGTAATAGATGGAGATTTTTATAAAAATATTTATGGAAATTTTACTGAATTATTAATTTATAAACTTTCATTTTATATGCTATTTTTAATCGGTAAATCGTTCGTTTATACCAAACGATTTCTAAAAAATACGATACCTTGTAAAATTTTGACTTCCAAAATACCTTGTAAAATTTCAGAACTTAACAATTTTGCTAAATTATTTTTTTGTGCCAAAAACAATCGTTTAAACTCGAATAAACTTGAATCCATAAACCATATCTAGTGTTCTCCAATTGATCTCTAATTTCAAGTAGTTTAAGTATTTTTCCCATATAAACGCTAACATATTGTAAGAAATTCGCCATGTATTCTCATACTATCGAAATCTTACCATATTTTGACACGGACTCATTCATATGGTCCCTGATGTCCCTGCAAATTTTCACATGCTAACAGCTAGCACGTCACAATCTAATGCTAAACGAGAGTTTCGGTAATACCTTTGCGGTTTTCGTTTGTTTCACCCCTTTTTCTCTCTTGTCTGGGTTCTTGGCCTTCTAGTTAATGTATCTACAGGTCATATATCACAAAAAAATTATGTAACATTAATCATTCAGCCTTGAAATAAAGGGTTTCGTTTTGGTTTCAAACTGAGTTTTTTATCCCGTAAAAACACGATTTAAACCTCCTAATCCGTGTTTACGGCCAAAAAAGCTATGATTATGATTTCTAACCTTGCGTAGGATCAAAATATATATTTGGATCATTTTTAGGGTTTTTTCAAGGTCAGATGTAATTTTCGATAATCAAAGTTCAATATTTATGTAAAAAACCATGTTTATACAAGTTTTAAATTAACAAAAATGGATGTTGTACCTTGTTTTTTGGCTATAAGGTTTGAAGAACAGCAGAAGCAGGTGTAAATGGTTTGTATTTGGTTTACTAGAATGGTTTAGATGGTGTTCTAAGTGATAAAATATCCAGGGGGCTTCCCAAGTTGCGGCCGCCACCCATGTTTTGAGCTCCTCCTAGGACCATTTATCTTGATTTCCATGCCCGAACGTGAAATCACGAGTCCAAATTTATTTTAGGTTTGGTTTTGGGCAAGAAAAATATATCGGGTAAGATAAACAACACGCAAAAGAGTGTTTTTCGGCCAAATCTTTGTAAATTTAGAAAAACATATCATTTGGTTGTAAAAATCCAAAATATTTTCGCGGACCGCTTAAAGCATTTCAAACAAGTGTTTTGTAAGTAGTTTTCGGCTTAACGAATTATACAATGCTTGTTTTGGAAATAATTTTTGTGTCTAAACCATAGCGGGTAGTTTAACAAATATCATTTCGTTTAACTAGTTTGCTATTGTACTAAACCATAATATTAATAGGTTAGCTTCTAATTCACATATATCACTTATTGATGCCCCTATGGGATATCCAGGTCATAACTAGACTCGTTTGGTTATTCATTTGTTTGCTACGCAATAAATGGTTAATCGTTTATTCGAAATGTAAATACTTAGGTAGTTAAAAAATTTTGTCCCTAAAATTCGATTATTCAGCTACGCCCTTATTAGGAAAAAGATGCGGGTATTTCTTTTTAAATTCGTCTTTTCGTTCCCATGTTTATTCGGGTCCCCGTTGTGAATTCCACCGAACTTTGACCGATGAGATTTTGTTATGTCTTAATTGTTTAATTTTCCCCTCTAGTATTTCCACGGGTTCCTCTACAAAGTTTAATTTTTTTTATGTGCAAATCTTACAGTATCTCTACCTCATTAGTAATTCATTTTTTCAGGTTTGATACGTGAAAAATATCATCTCTAAAGGCAGTTTCAGTCCGTAATCTACCAGACCTATTTTGGAAATAACTTCGTACAGTCTGATATATTAAGAAGCTAGTTTATTGGTTTTACCTAATCTAATCACGCCTTTCCATGGGGATAGTTTCATGAATACTATCCAGGGGGCTTCCCAAGTTGCGGTCGCCACCCATGTGGGGTCCCCTTGGGCCACTCCTTGGTCCATTTATCTCGATTTGCATGCCCGAACGTGAAATCCCGAGTCCAAATTTATTTCAAGTTTGGTTTTTGGCAAAAAAAAAAATGTATATCGGGTAAGAAAAATAGCGCGAAAATGAGTATTTTTCGGCTAAATCTTTGTAAATTTAGAAAAACATACCATTTGGTTGTAAAAATCCAAAATATTTTCATAGATCGCTTAAAACATTTTGAATAAGTTTTTTGTAAGTCTTTTTCGGTTTAACGGATGATATAATGATTGTTTTCGAACTAACTTTCATGTTTATAGATATAGCGGGTAGTTAAACGAGTATCTTTTCGTTTAACAAGTTTGCTATCCTACTAAGGCCATAATATTAATATGTTAGCTTCTATTACACATATTTCACTTATATATGCCCCCCTAGGATATCCGGGTCATAACCAGACTCGTTTGGTTATTCATTTGTTCGTTACATAATAAACAGTTACTCGTTTAACGATAAGTAAGTACTAAGGTATACCTGATTTTGTCTCAAATGTCACAATGCGTTTATTTGATTTGAATAATAATAAAATAGTGTTAGACATTCTCATCAATTATGGTATGATAGTGTCTTGTGAGCTGTGACCAACAGTTCGCGCCCCAACATTCTGCCGTAGGTTGGGGTGTAACTGATTGGTATCAGAGCCGAAGGCTATAAGATAGGGCATTAGAAACTGCCTAGTGGCATGCTTAGTACCCTATTCGTGCTTATGTGGGCCTTATGTGTTTATTTAAATGGTTTACAACTTATTTAATATTTATTTATTTTATTATTAATCATGTACTCACACTCCCAAACTCTGAGGCTACGCCTCACTCTCAAAATATTGTCTCTCTAACATTTTTATAAAAACCGTAGATTTTTATTATTCTTTCATTTATGGAAAGTTCCTTAATAATTCCTGTCAGGACCGGACCTAGTGCAAACCTTAGTAGGTTGACAAGAACACACCAGATCTAATAAACCCAAAGGCCTCTTGAAAATCCTGGCAGAATCAGTATATTCAAGGGATGGGAGTGATGGTATGAATAGTAATAGATAATTAATAAGAACAATATTCAAAGACAAAGATTCACTATATAAAATGTATCATTAGTGGAACAATGATTTAGTGAAAGGAATTTCTAGGGTTTCGTGAAGGCGGCGGCGGTACGAGAATACACAAAAGGAATATTCGCTTAGGTGTTTATGCTCTCGTATTCTGTACCTTATCCACCTTTTTTTTAATAAATGAAAACCTAGGACACTATTTATAGGCCCTGACATTCCTTCTAGAATACCTAATGATTACACAATCAATGACAAAATAAATACAAGTGTAAACAAGTCTTCGACTATGATATGTCGTGGTCGAGCAGACTTGATATGCACAGCATGCTCGATGCAAGTCTTCGAGCAGACATTACTTAGAATATTTTCAGAAAAAAAATATTCTCCTCCAGGAGACTTCAATCTTCTTGACCAATCCTTGCTTTGCTCAAAAAGTCCCTCGAGCAAGCCTATTCTTCTAGATATCTTCAATCCTGCCTTAGTGACTTATTGAGAACAATCTTCAGCATACTTGAATGTAAAGCTAGCTTGGGACTGAACCATGCTCGAAGTCTATACTTAGAACATTTGATATCTTTCTTTATTGTATCCATGCTCGACCCACCAGTGTGCTCGGAACACTAGGCTTAAGCTAGATAACTCAAGATGTTTGCTCAATTGGCAACCGATAGTCGATGAAGAACATTCTTGCTTGATGAAGTGTAGCTTGCTTGAAGCTTTCAACACTTAGAAGAATTTCGAGAAGATAGTATTATAGCCATAATACATCGTGCTCGAGGTAGTAAAACCATGCTCGAATGTCCAAGCTTGCTCGTAGTTCATACTTAGCCGATTCCTTGAGGAGGTTGAGAAGACCCCAATCTTCCCTTCTGGATATCCGACTCAAAAATCTCCTCCTAGATTGGAACAAGCCCAGATGCACCAAAACATACCTGCATATAGTTACAAATGTATCAATTTTCTAAAGATAGTTAATTTTATGCAAAATTCATTACATTACATAATGGGAATTCTGCCACTTGGGCATTACACATCAAATTTACATTTCATTGAAATTACAAATCAAAATCAAAACACACAAAACATAAATGAAAAAAGATAAACAACGCTAATCAGATCATCCATTTGCTCCCATCCCTGCTATCTTCTGCCTTGGCTCCTTTTAGCCTCTTTTATCTTGTCTAGTCTTACTGTTGTAGCCCTTTGTTTAAACATATCTTATTCTACACCATCATCAGAATCTATAGGAACATCTACACTGATAATGTCCTGAAGATCCTGGATGTGTATGAATTGCAACTCTGCATCATGCACAACAATAGCTATGGTCCTTCCATGAGAGTTTCTAAGAGTTACAGGAGTCACTCCGTTATTATAAGTAAGATGGACAATTTGTCCATCTTGTTGCACTTCAGACTTTGGCACTTCCATCTCTCTTCTCATAGACAGGCTTTCTCTCAATGTTATTCTCATTGAGCTTAAGCCTCTCTCCTGTTGTGTTTTCTTTCCTTTGGTTTCCCAGAGGGAAATTTCGGATAATCTGACATCTCTAACTCTTCTCTTCCTCCTCTCCTTCTATGCTTCTGTATATGATTCTTTTTGCTTTTGGTTAAGGAGTGGAAATCCATTTTCAAATTGTTCTTTTAAGTACTTTGAGAGATCGTTTCTTTGTTGGCCAGCTTTTCTGCTCCTTTGTTGATTGTCATATAGATGCGGCTGAGCCATCTTCTCTAATTGCTTTCTTGTGAAGCTTCTGAAGTCACTCCTGAATATTATTTGTGTCTCTTGACCATCTTTATTTATGACTCTCAGAGTTCTTGATCTTAAGTCAAAATACAAGTGTGTTGGCAGGTTTAGATTTCTCTATGGAGCTTGTTGCCTTTCAACTTCAGGTCTAATAACAAGTCCACTAAACCTTGTTGTAGATATTATCTTCCCATGCTTTCTTTCAGGTTCTTCATATAGTCTTCTGATCACTTCTTCATTTTGCAATATTAGATCTCCCATTTGTGCACCTCTTCTACATAGAGTTCTTATCATTTCAGCCCTTTCCATTTCTTCTCATCTCCTTCTTTCTTCCAATATTTTTCTTTCAACCTCCAGATAAAGCCTTTGCTCTCTATGATAAATGTCCAGAAGTTGTTCATGAGGCAGGTTGTCAAATTAAGTCTTTGTCATCCTCTTCTTTAGTAGTATCTCCTTCAAGGTCTTCACTCTATCAAGATCATTGAACCATTCAATTGCCTCAGTTCTTCTTTTCTCTACCTCTTCCTTCTCCTTTTCTTGTTTCTCCCTTTCTTTCTTCTTTCTATTACAGTCCATGGCACATTTCTCATGCTCGTGCAATTCTTTCACATTCTTGACTTGTTCTTTCAATTTCTCAATGGATAAGTCCTTGATATGGTCATAGTTATATCCATGTAGTTGCAGGAATTTGATGTCTTTGTGTTTCTTCTTTAATTCTTCATATTCTTGTTTGCCTTGAGCCTCTTTCCTTCTCACTTTCTGTACAAATTCTACAGTATCATCAACTAGAGCATTCCTGTACATTCTGTAATAAACTTCAAACGGTTGACAATTTAAGTAAGAAGGAGGATGTCCAGATTTTAGAAGGAAGGCTCTTTGTGTGTCTCTTCTTCTCCATCCCTCTGAAGCCTCTTTCATACTTTCCATGGGCATCCTTTCTACATGCCTCTCTTCATAGTCAATACTCAACAGATAGGCTTTGTTCTCGTTTTCTCTTCTCTGTTCTCTTTCTATCCTTTCTTTCTTTTATTTGGCTCTTAACTCTGCTAACTGTTCAATCTCATTTTCAGCCATTCTCTTCAGATCAGTCTTTAGCCTCTCTTCATCTTCCTTAACTTCTGCATGTTCATCTAAGTCTTGTAGAGCACCAATCATAGGTTCTTCAGTTTAACTGACTTGTGGCTCATCCACAATCTTGGTTTTATCAACAACCTTTGGCTTATCTCTCCTTGTGTAGACTTTCTTGACTGATTTATGCCTTTTGGCCCTAGGAGTCTCTTTCTCTGAAGTTTCTTTTCTTTTAACTAACTCTCTAGCCTTAGGCTCAGGTTCTTCAATCACAATTGGTTCAGTGACCTCTTCAACAGGCTCATCATCAATTATTTCTTTAATTCTTGGTTCGGATAGGTTTTCAGCATAAGGCTCACTGCTTCTAGTTCACAATTCTTTTTGTGTCTTCCTTGCAGCAGCCACAAGTTCAGGAGCATGTCTCTCTAGATTCTTCAAAAAATTGTTGTATATATTCAAGAAATCCAATTTTGTGAGAAATCCAAAATTAAGTGCTTATGATTTTTCATGTTGTTCTGGTATTGCAGGACTTGCTTCAGTTTGAGGAATTTCTGATTGACTCTTCTTTACTTGTTCCATTGCAGCCCTTATAGCGTCATCAGCCAATTTTCTAAATTTTTCTTCCTCTTCAGCTTTCTTTTTCATTTTAATCAAAGTCTCCAGTACCTCCTAAGGAATTTCCTTCTCTTCTTCTTCAATAGCCATCTTAGCCCTATCTTCATTCATGATCTCTATTACAGTTTTGACAGACTCCACCTCAGCTATATCTGGATCGTTTACTTCATTTGTTTCCAAAATTTCATCACCAGATACTACTCTTGGAGTAGCCTTGGGGTGAAGATCTTCTTCAGACTGAGCAACCCATTTTCCTTTTTGTTTTCTCTTTTCAATTTGTTCTGGGGTTTCTTCTTCAGCTTCAAACTCCCCTTCATGGAATGCCTGTCTTCTGTTCATATTTTCTTCTACTTCTTGCTCATTAAATTCTTCATTTAACAAATTTAGAGCATTTTATGTTCAAACTCCTGCTCTTTCATCACTGGCCTCATTATAAGTTTCATTTATCATCATAAGAGCATTTGCTTCTTCATCATTCTCCCCGTGTTTTGGTTCATCTGACGTCTTCTCAACCTCAGCCTGCTCCAGGGCTTGAATCATCATTAAAGCAAGTAGCAGAGCTTCTTCTAAGGCCTTGTTCCTCCTTTCTAGGAAGGCATTCTTCTCTTTAAGCTTATATTTCATATTCCAGTTCTGCATTTTCAACAAGAATGTTATAAGGATTTGGACTTGAGGAGGGTGTTGCTTGGGTAGGTTTGAAGTCAGGTTCAAAATCTAGTTCATTGGTAGAAGTTTCAGGTGATGGTACTTGGTATGTTTCGGTTTTGTCTTGATTGTCTTGAGATATGGGTATGGGTATACGTTGAATTGGTTCATTTAAAGGAGAAGCTGGTGGTGTGGGGATATAAGTTTCTTGAGTAGATTCTTTGGGTGGTGATGTAGGTGGTGTAGAAATATTTGTTTCTTGAATAAGCGCATGTGATGGTGAAACTGGGGGTGTAGGTAATGTTGTATCTTGAATCGGTTCAAGGCTTGAAACAATTGGTTCAGTGTTGGCTGGGGATGAATGCACTGAATCATAGGCTGGTTCTGACCCTTGGGAGGATGTGTCATCATTATCTTCAAGTGGATCTGGGGAATCTAGTGGTGTGAACTTTTGGATGTTTCCTGTTACATTAGAGATCACATTACCTATAAAAACATCATCATCCATTTGCACATTTCCTTCTCCACTGGCATGCACACCTGATTCTTCATTTGGTTCTTCAACCCTTCAAGTTGGTTCATTATTAGCCTCCATATTGTCTATTTGCACATTTGGTTCTAGATTAACAAACACTACCATCTCATTACCAACTGGTTCAACAACTAGTTCATTAACCACCACTTCATGATCCATTACTTCATCATTGTGTGCTTCTTGGTCAATCTGTGCGACAACATGTTCAAGTATCACCTGATTTGCCAGTGGTTCAATAACCGCAATTTCATCACCTCCACCATCATTACCATCATTTTGATCATCATTATCCTCAGATTCTTTGTCACTGTCACTCTCCTCAGACTCATCATCACTCTGTTCAGGTGATGGAGGTACTTCCATTATTTCAATATCAGCCTTCAATAACCAGTGAAGAATATCCTATTATTCATTTTCATCAAACTGACTCCTTGCTCCCTTTATTCTTTTGTAAATGTTTGGATCTTGCAGTCTTAGGGGTTCTCCTGCTAGGTTCAGACCTTCCAAAATTTGATTAATCAAAATCTGTATGAATCTTGGATACGTTAGGAACTTCTGATGTTCCTCCTTCTGAGCATTGCTAACCAAACCATTAAATATGAATCTTGAAAATTTGAATGGTTGGTTAAACAATATTGCAACAGTCATTGTAGCAAGCTCTCTACTCAAAAGAGTCCAAGTCCCTCTTCTTGATGGCAGGGACTGGATAACATGGTGAATCAAGAATCTGTTTGTTAACGGAAAACTCCCTTTCTAAAATTGACATTCATGGACAACTCCATGGTAACCCAGCATCTCTTGGAATATTCTTGAAAGTCTTTGGGTTGAATAGAGAGGCTGCACTTCATGATTGTCGTTGAGCTACAGTGCTTCCCTGATGGATACCTCTGTTATCTCAATATTTTGACCAAAGACGGATGCCTCGATTCTCTTCCCATTCACATCATCCAAGTATTCAGCAGAACCCCAAAAACTATGATATGATTTCGATTGATGATTGGATTCTCTGTTAGTGTCACCCATAAATTGGAGTTATTGAGAAAGTTGATTATGAACTCCAACTCTCTATTTTCATTTTCTACTTCCAAACGGGCGCACATATTGTGCTTTGGTTAGAATCTCGTTGCCATCAGTTCTGCAAAATAAAGAAAATAGTCAGTATTCATAATTGCAGAGTAATAGCAGTTAGTAGTTAGAGAAGAAAGTCATCTTTAGTAACTTGTTCCGTAACAGTTTGCGAACCTGCACAAGTCAATTAAACGTTAGTAAAAGAACAATAGAAACCCTAATTCCGAAACTCAGAGATACGCTAGTTGATAATCGATATCTTACCAAAGTCGAAACAGAGCTAATGGCTATATTTGAGTAAGTATTTGGCACAGAAGAGTATTTGGGACGAGCAAGGGAGTTACAAGCAAAGGGTTTTCATTTTAGGTTAAAAGAGGGAAAACATATGTTCGGAAAATTTTCTAAGTCCCCCTTTTATACCTAACGCTTGGTCAGTACAGCTATGAATATGCCAGACCTGACAGTACATTCAGAATCTTTAAAGTGTCTCCAATCATAAAGGTGGTTAAGTGATTGCTGAGTTAGTTGCGCAATTAGTTCTTCATCTATAGATTTGAGGGCGCGTATTTATGATGGGTGTATTAGAATTTTAACAAGAGCTACAATGCCTACTTATCCTTGTTTTAGTCTTTACACCACATTTAGGTATCACGCGCACATAAAGGTAATGTCACTTATGATACAAGAGGCAAATAAAGGATGTGTCAGATTGGAATATTAAGCGAAGAATTCATTATGATTTCGCAAAGAACCGACACATTTGTGTGTGGTATCATCCTTGAGTTTGGGAAAACAGGAATATCCTACTCATGCCTTAATTCCACAGGAGATTTTTTTTTTAATAAAGATATGATATATGTGCTTCATTCTCAAAATATTTTGATGAATCTATCAGAGTCAATTGTAATATTCTAAATCCGCAAAGGAATTTGTACAACATTTACCCTAATAATATAATCATCAAGATTTAAGATATGGAGCAAAACATGTTAAGAGACAAGAACTGGCACGTATGTCATCAATAGATCAATATAATGAAGAACTACGAATGTAATAATGGTGCCAGGATAACCATAATATAACATGATTAAGCCCAAAGATGATAGAATGATCACTGGGACCGAAAGAATGGGTTCTTTAAGATTTTAAACCAGAGTGTAATCGCAACGAATTCTTTATTAACGAATCAAAGTTTTAAGGGAATTAGCTTTTACGAATTGATGGATGACTTGCTGATTACTATCGCATCCCCAACAGTAATTAACTATCACATTATACTCATAGGCCATCACAATAGAATTTCTCAAAATTCTCTCGTACCTGTAAATTCACAATTACGTGATATCAAGTGTAATTGTCAATTTACCTTACAGGATCATTCTAGTATTCTCCCATTATGGGTCATAATGTACGTAACACAAGTTTGCATAGAGATACATGTATTATATACTAATCACATATTCCATCCATACATTTTTAGAATTCATATAAGGACTTTAATTTCTGTAACCGCGTACACTAAAGTTGACCAAGTTTTCTCGCCACAATTGGAATATTTACACTCAAATATTAGGCGTTCTTAATATCCAAGTCATAGTACCCTTGGCTAATATTTTACTGTTCTAAAACAGTGTTAACGTGTTGAGAGAATAGTTAAGCTATTCCTTCGAAGTAGGTCGGTAATCCATATCTTCTACTAGCAAAAATTTGTCTTGTTTTCGGTGGCATTTTGTCATTATGTTATTTTCGAATAACATAGATAAAATAATATTCATTATTAATTATTAAATGTTTGTGACTAAATATAGGAAATAATCACATTCGCACAATAATCAATAAATCAGCCAAAGATTATCATGGCATTTTAACTTGAAAATTATAATACTTGTTTAGGAGTTAATGAAATAACTACTATATTAGGTGTGAATACGCATCAGCACCAATCACAAGTTTTTTTTACTTTCATACTAAAATATCCAAGGCATGCGATGCCTATCTAGATCAACAAGAGAAAGTTATTGGAGGTCCAAGTACTCCATCAATGGTTATAACACCTTAACTAAAACAGTACTGGCACCTATAACTGAGTTACACAACCTCAAGAATCGTTAGATGTAGGGTCACATTGTCATCCTCAATCCACTTATTACTTGAATTAGCCATAGGATAGCCAACAATAACAAACGCAAATTGACTTGTGTGAAAAGAAGCCATGTAGCCAAAAACTAGTAGGGGAGTAGATTATAAAAGTGCGTGCATGGTTGCTAACATAACAAAGGTCGGTAGAAGCATGCAACGCCCGTTAATTCCGATTCCAAGAATTAAAGATTGTAGAGTATGTATAATTCTCAGGATTTATCTGACGCTCCTCAGAAGCCCTTACGTCATCCCGGAACGTCTCATCGCTTAAAATTTCTTCCAAGTTGCATTAATATTAAATTCCGGGGGCTAGAATGAAAATTTTTTATGATATAACATTAAACAAAAAAACCTAAACCCTAAATTCAGCTGCTGCTGCGATCGGCCCCTTCCAGCCACCCCCTCCCTTCCTTGCTTCGACTTTTTGATCGATTCCAAGCTCCTAGAAGTAGTTCAAGGTATGTACTACAAACCCCAACACTCTTTTTGTTCACCCCTAATCGTTTTGAAGCTCAATTTTGCCGAAACTTTTTGTTGGACAGATTTTCAGCCAAGGTGTAATTGACCCACTTCCCGTGGATAAAAATTAGAGTTTCTGGTGTAGAAAGATCCCCAGGTATGGAATTTACATCATATTAAAATTTCGTGGTCATTGGAGGTGTTTAGGTCGGACAATCGATTTTAGTTCGAAAACTAGGATTTATCGGGTGTAGAATTGCAAATTGTTGATTTTGATGCGTTAATTGATCAGTTCGTACAGCCCTAGGGGGGTTAAAGGGCTGTGGAAAATTTATTTTTTTGATGCTCGGGGCTGTTGTGGTTAGTGCTTCGTCAATCGAGTCGGCGGTGCGCGAATTTTCGTTTAAACGTTAAAGTAAGAGTTGTAAAAAGGAAGCGTCAACCCTATCAACTCGGGTGACATAATCTTGATGAATGAAAAATTTTAAAATGGAATTTGGTCCATTCGGGGCTGATTTGTTTTACAAATGGTTTTAAGGTTTATTACACTCGCATTCGACCCGATTTGACTATCCTTGGGCCTTGGGTCAAGCTATTGGGCCTTGGGCCAAGTTGTTGGGCCTTGAGCCAAGTTGTTGGGCCTTGGGCCAAAGCGTTGGGCTTGAACGGCCCATTAGGAAAGAGTGTTCTTACGGTCTAGTTTAGTAACGTGTTTGTATAATGTACAGGCCCTTGCTTGTGATTGTGCACTTAGGGATTTCCTAGCTCGTTGCAGGTGTTCGATTGATATCAGGTGAGTTTATGATGCCTTTTTTACTCTTTTTACTTTTGGGCTAGCATGCACACCTAAATGTTTTCTTACATGATGAAACGTTTTAAAAAAATTTATATAGGCATGCTAAGATATGGTAGGCCTTGGGGTGTTAAATATATATATATATATATATGTATATACATTATTGCTTAGCCTATATCTGGCGATGTTGTAGTCGTTTCGACTACTGATGTTGTGTATGCCTACTTTGTGTTTGCATGCACTAATGTTACGTGTTTAGGTTGTACGTTTGCTCGACCCTGATGTTATACATGGATGTTATATATATACTGTGATATATATAGAGATGTAATTGAAAGGATGTTTACATATACATTTGTAAATGTATGTATGAGGATGTTTAGTTTTCGGTAATGATGATTTGATGGATGCACCCTTTTATGTTTTAAAAACTTTTGGTATGACTATCTTAACTATTATTTAATGATATTATTTACTTAAAACTTGAACTCACTCAGCTCAAGCTGACTTTGTGTGCATGTTAGTGTGAGTTTCAGGTTAGGAAGAGGATGCCTTATCGCTTGGACGTGCACGAAGCTACTTGGACGGTGAAGGGCATACGGGAATTGAAGTTCTACTATTAAACATTTATTTTAAAAAGTTTTTATTTAAAGATAACTATGTTGATTTTGGGAAAAATTCCCGGGTTTTGGAAACTTATTTTATTATTTATGTTTTCCGCTGAATTATACTGTGAGATGTTGGTTTTAATGAAAAGAATTGTTTTTAAGTTTAATTATTTTACAAGTGTTTTGAGTGAATACCAACTGTGGGGTTCCCGGGGTTTGGGGCTTTACAAAGTAGTCCCCTGACTCACTGTTACTTTTGTGTATTTCGTTAATAGTTTGTGATTTAAGCGTTTGTGACATAATCCATATTAGGTAATCCTGATAAAAATAAAATATAAATAACAAGTAATTTTATTAATTAAATTTCACATAATACACAAACAATTTCAATGCAGCCTTTTCGTTTGCATTATTTTAATTTTTTTTATTTTTTTTGCTTCGTGAAGTGGGAAAATGTTTGTTTCAAATATTTGGTTATAGTCTAGAATTTTCTTCTTAAATTTCCAGTTCGCTATAACCATTGGCTCTGATACCAACTTCAGTCACACCCTAAAATCGTTAATTTAGCAGCAGAGGACTTAATTATGAATCATAAGTTGGACTTTATTAAATATCAAAGTTTTACACGTGTTAAACATGCAAGGTTCTATTTTAAATTACAAGTCCAACTATCATTCATTCAAACGCACGACACAATTTTCCCGAATCCTTCTCAAAGCATCCATTTTCTTCATTTACCTGAAAAGTATGTTAAAATAATTTTGTAAAAACGAATGTTGGTGAGTTTCTCAATTAAAAACTAGGATGTAACAGTTCTTGACTTTACATCCATTTATTCATCATTCTTATTAATGATAAGTTTCCATCATTCATCATTCTTTTCAATAGGAATTTATTTTCCAACCTTTTCCAAACATAGCAATATATTTCTTAAACAAAACGTGTTAGTTGTAAACGAGCAAAGAGTACAACACATGTATGACTACATTATGATAAACCTGATGCATACCAAAATCAAAATATTCCCACCTTTTCAACTAGAGCGACTAGAAGAGTGGGGGGCGTCGCCCCGATAGATCTACCAATATTTTTAGGCCCTTTCTCTCTAGGTTAATGGTTTTACCTTTCATAATGGGTCATCCCATTTAACACAATTTGTGAAATATATAGCACTTAGTTTACATACTTTTCCCCCAAAACATTTATAAATCATTAAAACGAGGGGATTTACGAGAAAACTCACCTTTGCCTCAGTTCAAATAAACTCAAGTGTGATAATATGCTAATCAACGTCAAGATCTTATTAGCATTCATCCAAATATAACCGGATTCCTATGTTTAATACCAACTATATTAACACATAAATGTAGATACAAATAGAATATTATCCTCACGTTTCTTATTTATGATATTTTTTATAATTAAATTACAAACTTTTATTGTTTAAGAAAAATCATATTTGAATCTAACGTTTCGAAATATCTTATAAATATATTGGAACAACATAGTTTCAAATAATCGATGCAAAACTAATATATGTTTTCAAAACTTAACTTGGACGTTATTTAATAAAACGTATATATTTATTTTAAAATATAATATTCTTTAATTAACATATTATCTATCATAGAGACACGTGCTTGAATTCTGACAAATATATTATATACTACTATTTTTACAAAACATAATATAACCGCTATTATTATTCATAGCGAAACGCGTTATATTAATATACTTAATAAAATTTTGTTTTCATATTTTACATAAAAGTTTACATATTCTAAAAGTATATTTATTTATTTTATATTAATGGTGGTCACTATCCGGATAAACTATTTCAGTCCAAATATCGTGCATATATATACACACACACGAAATCGTCCAAGTCTCGATTATACAATTTTTGGCACATGTGGTCGTTACTTTATGTTAGTTATTCACTTTTATACTTTATTTTTAGCGCTCATTAGTAAACTAAATATAGTTAAAATAATCATCTAACACATTTTAACAGTCCCAATTATACCCGCTAATACTATTTTAACCAATCTATCCAAATCTAACTTTATCAAACTTTAAGAGATAAAAGTTATAACATCTCCGATCAGTTCACGTCTAAAAATCTACTCATAGCCGACATGCAACGCGATCCGGATATACCATCGAGTTTGTTTTTGCGTCACAAACATTTCTCCGGTCTCGGATCGTCCATACGACACCTCAAAACCTACATGCATCCCGTTTTAAGAAACTGTTTTCGTTTTGAAATATGACCAGTAAATTACGAAGCTTATAACTCACCATACAGATATTTGATCATCGATCCCTTTGGTAAAATAAAAGATCTATGTGTTAGGAAGGCTCACCTAAACTTTCAGCTCGATCCGACGGTCGGATCTTCAGGAATCTGCATTTCATTATAGCTACGTTATCAAAATCCGCCCAGCGAACTGAGTCCGAAAACGAGCCTAGAAACCCAACTTATACTTCTCCGATCCTCATATCCACTGTTCAAATGATTATCCATAGGTTATGAACCCTCTGTAAAAAAAGTCAAGGTGATCGGACCGTTTTTTGGTTATGGAATGATCTTTACAGACATGCAAAACTTATACAATCTGTCCAGATTTTAAAACGCGTTTTAAACGAACTTAAGCTCAAAATTAGGACAATTGGAGCTTACCATCTCGTTCGGGACGTTGAAAAATAGTTCCGGGTAGAATACGGGCTTCGGCCGCCACCGGACCACCGCGCCGGACCACCACTGGCCACCGCGCACCACCGCCGGACCGCCGTCGGCCTCCGGCCACCTTGCTAGAATTCTCTAACCTCTCTCTCACTCTCTCAAATGCAGAATTATAATAAGAAATGAGTGAAAAGTGGGGTGACCCACCTTATATAGGTGCGGTTTTGAACGAGTTTTACGATCGCGTTTCGGTCGCTCGCTTCAACGATCCCGCAACTTCAAGTGGCTTCGTGTTTTCCAAATACATTTTGTCAAAATATTTATTCCGTTCCCGACTTAAATTTGTCTCGTTAACTTATTATTTCCGCTAATAAGTTATTATCGATAGTTTCACAGTGTCTATATCGGTTTCGTGTTACTCCAAACATAATAAAACTAGTTTAGTTGTTTTTCCCAAAAACAACCCATCCAAACTTATGGTATCTATTCTATTTATCTTATCCAAATAATAATTCTCGAATATAATAATCCCTATATAATAAAAGAAGAAAGGTTGTGACACTTGTCACCTTCTCACCAGCCATGTACACATGTCATGCTGAGAGAGTGTTTGCTGAGTTGGCGATCAATGAGGCTGTACACACCTTTTTATTTTCTCTTTCATACTGATTCTTCCTATAGAAGTTATTACACAAGGGATTTTCAAAATTCAAACGTTTCACAACCTCCAAGCAAACCATACTCCTTCTCCCATCCATGGGATCTATTTATCTTCCTCTGAAATCTTCGTCATCATCGGACATCAATACTTCTAATGGCGAAATCACGCAGGCTACCGCCATTGCTGGACTATCACCATCAAAGAATCTCGAAATTGAGTGCCGACAATATAGAGTTCCGAACAGCCTATAGCAGGTAAAACTAACCCTAATTTTTCACCTAGTTGTTTCAACTTGATACATCTATATCTTAAATGCAACCCGCATGTCCTTTTTGTTGCCAGGCTTATTGGAGATTACGAAGTTCGCCGTTAATGTTTGGGTTTCGATTGAGCTTCAATCAAACAAAATTTGTTGTACATCTCAAAGTAAAGTTTTTCCAAAACATACAACTTATAATTCTTCTTCAATATATAATTATGTGTGAGGTTTTTAAATTCCAAAATATATGTTTGTGATAGGAGACGAAGCATATGGTCATTTGACTTTTGTGCAAATAGGGGGTGGTTTGGTAATATTGCACATGTGCTAACCCTCATGTTTCTATCTAAAAGATGGGTCGTTTCTGGATGGAGGCAAGGTTGGATAGTAAGAAGTGACCTTGATGGTATTTTTGAAGAACAACGGGTATGCCTTTTATATTGGGTTTCAACGGTGGTCCGAGACAAAAACGGATAAACTATTTGACCCGTTTTATTAAATATTTCGGTTTTGATAATAATTAATCCATAAACGAAACAATAAAGAAACGCAGGGGAAAAAAATATTTAAAACGAACCATGAACCGAAACCCGAACCCGGATCCGATTACAAACGCGTACGAGTACAATAAACGATAAATAATAATCAACCATAGGAGGTTTGTCGATATACCTCGGTTACAAGAACCGGGAAGACACCGAGAGTATACGAGTCACGCTAGATCGACATAATCAAAGAGCAATGAAGTTCCGGCGGCGACGGCGGCTAGCGGCGGCGGCGGCGGAAGCAAGTATTAATGCTCAGATCACTAGAAACCTCCCTTGATCTTGTTTAAGTTTGGAAAACTGATAGTTATGGAAGTGAGCATGCATGGGCAGTCTCGGCCACAACAGAATTGTGGAAAGGGTGTTTTTAGACATCAACATTTAAAATTGTTATGAAAAGATATTTATATGAGTTTTTGGGGTGAGCCACACCACTATCTTTGCATTAAAATAATATGATATGGTTTGTATTTGAGTGTAAATAAAGTAAAGATTTCCAAGAGTATGGGTTTTGGATTGGTGTTGGACGATAGAGATAGGTCTAGTGAAGTGAAAGATGAAGACATGAAGTATGGTACATGTGCATGTGGTCATGATGCATGATGAAGGTGATTGTGTTGGATTTCAAAATCTTCTTATGTGTCGGGCCTAATTAACCTTTAAGTAGGCCTTTATCTCGTTACCCCCGGTGTAACTCTGTCCGGGTCACGTTCGGGTCGGTCACGTTGACTTGACCCGAAACGTCCATAAAATCCAACAGTCTCCCACTTGGACGTATTTGGGTCAAGTATCACAACGCTGACAGCCAGAGGCGTTCTAGCTACACATAGATGTCCCCAACCGAATGTGACATTTTTAAATCCATAACCAAAGTATCTTGGAATACCTTATTGCAAGACAATGAATTTATAGTAATCGTCGTTATCTATCCTTTCTGTATAAGACATTAATTGAACAATGAGACATGGATCAAATCAATCTCATATAGTGTTCAATTATTTTAGTTCTCGATATAGAGTCAAAGTGGTCCAATCAAACACACAGTTAGTTTGGGTGAGGCCTCACACTTTACCAGTTTGAATCAACGAGGGCGCCAAAATGTCTAACTGTTACATTTGAATGTAAAAGTACAGAATCCCATCTTGACTACATACAACTCCCACTGAACTCCAGAACATTCCCAACCAGTGCCTTTATGGCTGGCAGTTACACAACAGCGGTTGACATGATCAAAGTATATTCCTCGGTAAACGAAAGTTCTAATACGTATCACAGGTCTAAGGATACTAAATGAGCATACTATTATCAAAACATCTTATGATCAAGATCCATGAAGATGATTTGATGTGAGTTACATCCAACGTCATTCATAATGAGGTCTGTGAGTTTGGAAGTCAACTTCCTGAGTCCAAAGTCAGAATAGTCTTAATTAAGAATCGTTCCCACGAGTCTGACCGACTACGGATAATTTAGAATATAATATTCATGGATTAAACGTATTAAAAGAACACAGTTGTATCATTCATCGTTTGCATTTAACCATTAAATCAAAAGTGAACTGAAAAGTACGACTGTTTGAATGTTCATACATCCAAATACTAAATCAAAATAAATTACTAGCAAGTCTAAGCCCGATAGCATCTCTATGATGATCATGTTTGTCCTGAGTCATTGGCTTAGTGAACGGGTCGGCTAGATTTTGATCTATGTTTACTTTGCTTATCACGATGTCACCTCGTTCCAATATTTCCCGAATAAGATGGAACTTCCTTAGAATGTGCTTGGTCCTGTGATGAGACCTTGGCTCTTTGGCTTGAGCAATAGCACCTGTGTTATCACAGAATATCTCGATTGGTTTGTGGATACTCGGAACCACATCAAGATAGGTGATGAACTTCTTCATCCAAGCAGCATCCTTAGCAGCATCAGATGCGGCTATATATTCAGATTCGGTGGTAGAATCCGCTACTACACTATGCTTGGAGCTCTTCCAATAAACAGCTCCTCCATTGAGAGTGAAAACGAAACCTGACTGTGAGCGAGAATCATCTCAGTCAGTCTGGAAGCTAGCATCAGTGTAACACTTTACAGTAAGCTCCTCTTCCACTCCCCCAAACACCAAGAACATGTCTTTGGTCCTATTCAAGTACCTTAGAATGTTCTTCACAGCAGTCCAATGGGCAATGCCAGGACTCTGTTGAAAATGACTGGTCATGTTCAAGGCATACGAGACGTCAGGTCTAGTACATAACATAGCATACATGATAGAGCCAACCGCTGAAGCATATGGAATTGCTTGCATACGTTTAGATTCAATGTCCGTTGCCGGAGATTGCGATTTGCTCAACACGGTTCCCTTAGTCATTGGAACAGCTCCTTTCTTGGAGTTTTCCATTGAGAAGCGTGCCATTACTTTGTCTATGTAAGTACGTTGACTAAGCCCTAGAATCCGCTTAGATCTATCTCTATAGATCTTTATTCCCAGAATATAAGCGGCTTCTCCAAGATCTTTCATTGCAAAACAAGATTCCAACCATAGCTTAACTTGTTTAAGCATAGGAATGTCGTTTCCAATGATCAGTATATCATCCACATACAAAATGAGGAATGATATAGTGCTCCCACTAGCCTTTCTGTAAACACAAGGTTCATCTTCGTTTTTGACAAAACCAAACTCTTTGATTTTCTCGTCAAAGTGAAGATTCCAGCTTCGAGATGCCTGCTTAAGTCCATAAATGGACTTG
>NW_027499519.1:0-128982 GCF_021521415.1 Bidens hawaiensis | reverse complement strand
ATTTGAGATAATCTTTAGATCTTATCTTGTTACGCATAAACATAAAAATGTTATTCAGATATACTTACTAATTAATAATCATAACAAAAAATATATATATTTTGTCAATCATATATGATTAAAAATTATATATATACTATATTTGTTTTATCCATTGACAAAGAGTACCACTATGGAATCCACTTAAAAACCACTTTCCACCAATCGATGATCTCAACCCTCCAAAACGATATTTTTCTAAATAGGATCAAAATGTCTGATAAATATCATACCCGGCACAATATCCGTCCGCTATTGATTGAGTAATCACCTTTCGAATATCGAGCATATTTTTTAAATTGTTAAAAAATGTTCGTTGAGATTTTTATGTACATTTCTTTTTTTTATTATTCTAACTTTTAAATAATTTTATGTTTTCAAACTATGACAAAATAAGCTACGACGCATCACATATTCACATACGTATCACTATCACCATAAAATGTTTGAAATAGTAAAATAAGTGAATTTCATGATACTATAAATCGTTTAAGATAAGTTCATACTTTATAACATACAAAATAAACAATATTATCAAATACATAATTTTATAGAAGTTCATTTTTTATAGTTAATGAAGTTGTTATAATGAAATTATCAAGTTAGGTCAAAGGAAAATAAAATAAAAAATTACTTAGTATATTTTTGGGTTAATTGGATCAGGTTTCACCACCTAATTTCATGGAAATACTTGTTTTCAAACGCGTGAAATTGTTTTAATTAGTCCCATATACGGTCTAGTACCCGTATACAGATATACTTGTCTTGCATGATTTGAGTTTTGCAGTTTTCTGTTTGGTTTAGGGATTTTTTTGTCATCCCTAAAGAGAATATTAAAATAAACAGAAAACAACCCTCTATAGAATATAGACAAAACACATATTTAAAATTCTCTCTGAGCCCTCCAGCTCCACAGGTGTCATTAATTTGTTGTACACATTTCACAATGCAAAGAAGTTGTACCATACCAATTGATCCGTGTGCATATGTACATTGATTACCTATAAACTATTTTTAACATATCAGGTATGAAATAGATTTATTTCAAGTGGGCGGATTTACAATTCGTTGTGTGTTAGTTAACCGGCTCTAGACGCCAAAACCCGGTCTATACAGGGTTCAAACTTCATACTCTACACTTTGCTATTGAGCTTTGGCTATGTTACTTCCTACTCATGGTACCATGCAACACTTTAACGAATCCAATATAAGTCAAATTCCCATCGCTTTGTCTAACCCAGTCATCCATAACATCACGGACCGGAATCGTTGGACCAAGTCCAGTTCCTAAGAAAGAATGTCCCACAAAAATATCATAAATTAACAAACAAACAAAGAAGCAAACATACAAAGTAAAATCCCTCTTTTTTACAGTATGGTAATACAAGTAATATAAATAGTAGTAAACTTACAGAAGCTAGTTCTTCGACCACAATAGATCTGTTACCGTCTCTCTCAAATATTTCGTAAGCGTCACGAGTTTGTTTTTCCCACCGATCAAGACCTTCGAGTTGATGGACACGAAGGGCGGCTGCACAAAACTCCTCGAAGTCCATCCTTTTATATTGTAGACTACAAAGCTGCAAGAAAGCCAAGGGTAGAATGGTAAAATCATATAAATTACCAAGCACGATTATACGTATCAGAACAGAATGATGGATAAATACATACCGACTCTAGGAAATCATGGACACCCGATTCCTTCATTGCATCTGTATTGTATTTCTTCAAGGCCTAACCCATAGACAACAAGTTAACACTTAACAAAAACATATGACATAATGATTGTATTAGTTACCGACCGTTTTTAAATTTTCGATACTTTGAGTCCATTTGTGCTTGGTTCCAACAATGAAAATTGGTCCTTCAAGTAGACTAATTCATCAAAAATTAAGGTCTTTGATAATGCCTGCAAGATTGAAAGAAAAGAAAACATATGCTAATTACAATGATGACTTTATGCCGATAATCATAAACCAATGATCAATTCATCAATTAAAAAAACACACCCGTAAAGCTGCTTTACGCAAATTCGAAGCACAAATATAGTGCTTCACAAACTTTAGTATTGAAATATCAAACGGTGCTTTCACTTCATTATCATTTCGAATCCATGGATGACCTACAACGTGTTTAATCGTCTTAGTGCTAAGTGATGGAATTGCTGTAAATACATTAACAAAAAAACATCATTGATGCTTACATAATGCTTGGGCAGCCGTTAATCGTTTCCTAGGATCCTTAGTTAATAAAGTTTTGACAAAATCTTTGGCTTCAAATGACAAGTTAGACCACAAGGCTTCATCGAAATTGGGTTCATTTTTTAGTACGGATCGAAATATCCCTGACTCAGTTCTACCCCAAAATGGACGGTTGCCACGCAAAAGAACATAAGCTATAACTCCTGTGCTCCATACATCAGCTTCTGTACTGTATGACCTTTGTAGAACCTCGGGAGCAACATAGTATGCGCTACCAAGAATGTCATCGAGCTTTTTCTCTGCAAACCAATTAATGTTTCAATAAGAGCCATTAACATTAAGTGACAGTGCGGAATCCAAGATTCTTAGTTTGTACCCATGTTCTTTTAAAAAATTCTGATCACTCAAGTGTCATGTAAATATGTTTGCATAAATAACGAATATTAAAACATACTTTCATTTGCAAGTGTTATGTGACATTTATGTGACTCTATAGATTCGCCCCTAATTGGAGTGACGACTTACCTGGGCAAACAAAGTCTGACAAACCGAAATCTATGGCCTTCAATTCCGCATTATTGTCTTTTGTTGCAAATAGGAAGTTCTGATTCATAGATTAGACATTATTAAATGTGGTTTACATAGAGGTTAACTCATCATGCAAAAAATACATAATTTGAATTAACTAACATCTCACGTCAGGCTTTAGGTCCCGGTGAACCACACCTTGAAGATGACAAAACGCAACGACGGTCAACATTTGAATCAGTACGCCTTTGGCATCGCATTCCGTGTACTTTCCGCCTCTGTAAAATACGCGATTCCATTATTATTTATTTTTTAAAGGACATTGCAACTACAAGATGCAATAAGAAATGCTTACCTTGAAAGTATTCTATCCAAAAGCACTCCTCCTTCACATAACCTGACAAAACAAGCTTGAAAATTAACATAAATATTTGAAAAATAAAAGGTAAAACAAAGAAAGGAAATCCAAGACTTACTCCATTACGAGGAAGACAAAATCATGATCCTCGTACGCGTCATAAAAGTTAATTAGATGGCTATGTCCCGTCAAAGCTCTTAGTATCTTTACCTCCCTATGAACATCCTCAATGGCAATGGCTGTGGTCATCTGATTAAACCGAATTCACTTACCAACTTCAATAAAATATAAATATATAAATTATGAATTTATAAAAAAATTAAAAAGAAGTGGTTGTCTATACACACACCGCCTTATATCTAATCACACACCATTTCAAAAGGTTCGCTTGGATAAAGATTGAATGGTCGTTTTGACTAAATGTTTTCAAAGTTCGCCAGTCTATGGTTAGAACAACCATACACACACACCGTCTGGCATTCAACCCCACACCGGTTAAAACGGCCATCCTAGGGTTTTGACCAAAAGTTTCAAAGTTTAATTTATTATGGTTAGATGACATTTCTGATCAACAATTTTCGAAGTTTAGCCCTTAATGGTTAGAATGTCATTTAAGATATTTTCAAACGACGTTCTAACTTCTAACCATAACTTTCAAAGTTTAACTTTTTTTTTTTCAAATTGGTCATATGAGTGTTTTGTAGACGGTCATTTGATAATGTGAAAACAAACTAACCTTTGATTTTGTAATAATCTTGACAGGAACTTGTTGACCTTTAAATTCCCCTTTCTTGATCCTAGCTTTTCTCGTATGCCCAAAATGCCCTTTGCCAACCTCCTCCCCAATCTCATACTTATGCCCAATATGCTTCGAAAACCCAAAACTCTTATTCAACTTTTCCTCCCCATTACCCTTTCCCGTCCGTCGTGCTATAACCCCTTTCATGTGTTGCGTTGGACACAACGGCGCAAACGCCCTCCGGAAAAACCGCCTAGGCGTTGGATTCGAGCCTCCATTCTTATGAAACAAAAACTTGGTCGACGTAAAAAACCCCGACTTCTTCCCGCGAGAACTTTGGTTCTTCTTCTTCGATGATTTCTCTATCGCGTTATCGTTGTTATTATTATTATTGTTATTACGTTTAGATGGAACATGAGTTTCTTTGTTTTTGGAGGAAAGTTCGTGTTTGGAGTTGAAAATACCCATTTGGGGGATTTCTGCATGTGCATGTGCATGTGCATGTGCATGTGCATGTGCATGTGCATGTGCATGTGCATGTGCATGTGCATGAAAGATTCCCCCAAATAGGAATCAAAATTTGGAAGAGCCCTGTGTACGTGTTGTTTCAGGGCATTTGAATATTGAATTTGAAGGTTTTTTGTTTGATGTTTTTATGGGGTTGAAAAGGGAGGAGGAGGAGGAGGAAGAGGAAGATTAAAGATTTGTGAAAATTTGATTAATTAGATTTTGGGATTAAGTTAAAATGGTGAAATCAACATGTTTGAATATTAACCACTAGGTGATCCTAGGTGTATAATGGATGTCCGCGTGGCTGACAGGTGGACTCCCTCCTTTCATTTAAATATATGCAAATTATTAATGACTAAATACCCAACGGATGAACCCTACTTTGCTAAATGAGCCTCGTCGATTGTGGTTGATCCGTTAAAATCTCGTCTTTGGTTGAGTTTAAATGAGCTCGAACCTAAATTTTGACCTAAAAAAGATTTTTTAATAAACGAGTGAGAGTCAAGACGCCAATTAAGGCTTGTGAGCCCAATCAAGTGATCGAGTTTTGTTATAAAAAAAATAATTATTTAACATATTAAACGTAACATAACTATTATTATATATAAAATTACGATAAAAGTAACTAAATAATATAATTTATCTTGTATATAAACTTATAACAATAAACATATAAAAGAATAATTTTAAATGTATGTAATAAATAATAAAAAAAAGTTACTAAAAGGAAAGGTCAACTACGACAAAAACGTAGTGATTCACCCCTTTTATGTAAGAGAGAGGGCAGTCTCCCTTTGAAATCTAAAATAAACGTGTCACATTTGAGTTTGAAAAATTACTCATGTTTTATATAAGAGATAGAATCAAAACGAGCCGAGCTTGAACTCTTGTTTGTTGAACGAGCTAAGCTCAAGCTTGGCTTATCTCATTCAAACTTTAACCGTCATACGGATCATATTAATCAATCATACACTAAAAAAATTCAGCCAATAGCAAAAATTATTAGCGGGGTCCGGAGGGTGGGAGAGGTAGACCATACATGTATCCCAAAGGATAAAGAGGTTACCCGCAACTCCATAATAATTAAAAACAAATAATTAATTGTTAAATTATTTCAATAATTCAATCATTAATGTATCATCAAGTAACATATTAAATTACTCAATGTGTCAGATCTCTCTTTTAAAACGAGCAAAGCCTTTGGGCTTTAAAGGGATCATACGATTGCTTATATTTGGGCTCAACAGGCCCACTAAGATATACCACCCGAATAAGTCCATCAGGCTGGTATGTAACGTATCGCAATTCACAATCACGTCACATAACCAGAACTTGTAATTTGGTTTTTATTGTTTTACAACAATTTGGTTTCACTTACAAACATTTTTGATAACTTGTATATGGAAGTGATGGTTCGATTTATTCAATTAAAATTTTATTAACCGTAAATTTTAGGCGTGGGACCGTGGGTAGTTCAAGCTATTTACGTTACGTATCCGGTAGAGTTTGAGCAAAACTATAATAAAAATAATAATAATCATGCTATCACACCAGGCTCTATGGACCTAGGCCTATGACCAAAATTGGTACACGTTTTGTAATATTTCAGAGGTCATGTTGCAAAACGTAAGTCTTTTCATTTAAAAATATTATATTCAAAATGTCGGGAATGAAATAACTAATAGTTGATACAAAAAGTGTTTAATATGAAAATCATAATTTACATCTTTTACAATATTAAAACATCTAAGTTATCAGATCGCCTAATGGCTATCTCCTCCATTATCTATTTTTTATGTTTGGTTACCTGTAAAACAATTTATAAAATATGTCAGCAACACATGCTGGTGAATGCGTTGACTCTAAAACATTTTATATACTTAATTATTCCTTACATGTATCTTGTGACTCGGCCTGTCATGGAAAGGAAATAACTAAGTTTTGAAATTTTGAATAACTATTATAAGCTCAAGCTCAATGCGAAAACGCTCATCAAGCACCGTAGCGTTCGAGTGCTTAGTACCTACCAATATACACATGACCATTCCCAACGCGGGTATAACTTAGACCCGACCCGTCATGGCGAAGGAACCACCACGTATGGTGCGGTGTGGCCACCGACTGCCCCCATATAAGTTTCAGGGATTGCTTTTGTTTAAAAAGTTTTAGGGATTCACAACGTATACGATAGCTTAAGCGCCAACGATTGCTTTTTCTTATAACACTCACGCTCCCATGTAAACTTTTGTATTTATGTAAATGACTCGTTTAAAGAGTTGTAAAAGTTTGTGCGTATTCACCTTTGTTTATGATGATCAATAAAATCTGATTTCTGCTAGTGCGTTACCTCAGACATATAGTACGAGAATAACATTTTGTAAATAACTAGATTAACGATCTAGCTTCATTCCTTTAGTCTGTTTGCATTGCTTTAACCTTGACAAATCATTTGTTTTTATAAAATATTTGGACCTTTATTCCCTTTTTTTATTTACCAATTACGTGATACGTTTCTTCTTCATGAAGAAACGTCTATATTAGGTTTCTTCTTTTAGAATAAACATAAATTTGACTATGCCATTTGTATGTAAAAAATTTTATTTCTTAGTTATAAAGAAACATTATTTTGACTATAACATTAACTTATGAAACCTAATATACTTAAATTTGATCAAAGCATGTGATATACTCCCGACTAAGGTCTAAGTCAATACAATAAAATACTTAAGCGGAACCGGCCCCTACCTTATGCGGGTACTTGGATTTGGATGCTTAAGTGTGTCCGGACAACACTTCTTCTAATCATCGGGTGTCGAGGAAATAACGTCAGAACTCCTACTACCTTGCACGTACTTCGAGAAACTAACTCTTTGCATCGTCATAACACTTGGCACGAACCCCGAGGTTAAACACAAGTGTTTATAGTGTTTTTGGGAAGCTGTTACGCAGAGCCCGGTCTCGCCTTTTATAAGCAAAAATTTTGAGTCTGTCGCATATCACGATGACCTTTTAGAAGGATCATCTTGTAGCGCGATGACTCAGCATAATCTGTGTACTAACACGTGGCCTGTCACGTCGTGCCACGTGGCTCGACACACGTCCCGGTTACTTAGCCTAGACATCGCGTATCATGATAACTTGAGGAATGTGTCGTGGCGTAGCGCGACACCGGTCGAATGATCTGGGCTTTTGTGAAGCTCCCGTTGCGTATCACGAGGGCTTGTTTCCAGTCCATCACGTAGCACAATGAGTTCAAAATATCAAAATTTTCATTTTTAGTCATTGATTTTTATAAAATTATAAAATTGACCCGAAAATTCAGGACGTTACACATGTCTTTTAATCCATAAAAGAAAACGGAGACTTGTGAATCTTATAAAAGATCAAATATAATTTATGTTTAATAAATATGAAAGTTTATTTTAATGCCTTTCTGTATAATTTTTTTTTCCAGTTAATTTTATATACTATGAACACCGTGCCCCTATCCTCCTCTCATGCATGACGGGGTGCACATGATGGCCATCATGCTGGTCATTCTTATTTTTCATATTTTGTAATCCCGCCACTCACAACCTCACCTAATCATAAATTTTTTCTTTTTTTCTTTTATTATATTTAAATATTATAAATAAATGAAATGATGAAAAATACGGTATAACATAGGTTTAATGACGTGGTGGTTGAATGATGGACGAAAAGATGAGGTGACGCAGACATGACGAATGATAGAAGATGAGAACAATCACGTATACAGTTGTTATCACCAACCTGTCATGTTCCATAAATCCAAACACCAATTACAAACATATCTATCATCAAGCAATCATCAAACTTATTAAATAAACACATTAATAACAAACAATTAAATGAAAAAAAGAAATAATGTAATATACATGCATGCATATGAATATAACTTTCTAGACGAATCTTTGGTTGGGTGAGCGAATATCTATTTCTTGGGTCCAAGCGGGGCGAGGCTGCATGTGCAAATACCAGTAGGTCTGAGCCACCGAATCCGGGTCCATAGATCCGTCCCCTCCTACTCTGTGTTGTTCCCCAACCAACGATCGTTGCGGCATCGTCAGTGGCAATGCCCTGCATATTATTACCAGACCCCATCAATCATTTATCTCATTGCTTTGCTTTCATCACAAAGATAACTTTCCAGCTATGCACAATATTATCAAACGAAAGATATACAAAGAAACACGTAGCCAACACAAGACACAAGTTGCATGTGTGTGTGTAAAGTTGAGCATATATGTCTACAGCAGTCTTAAGATAAAAAGTTACGGTAGTGGTGAGCATTAGTTCAATAGTTTGGTTATGAATTAAAACGGACCTTAATGATTTTCATTATAACCTAATAGGTATGGTACTTATATATGGTTTCGTTAATACAGACATACAGTTAAGCATCGTCTTTGCACGAGATTGATCATAGCTTATTCAACTAATAAACCAGTTATATATTGTGTCCAATTAAACATTAGAATGCTTTTTAATTTAAAGGAAATTAATTAATTACAAATAATATGTTACTTATAAAGAAATCTTGCAAATTTTTCGAACTTATAATTAACCTGTTAATAAAAAAGCTAAGAATATTTGAATATACAAGTTGGTTTTAACATATAGTTGAATGAGAATCGATTATATATAGAAAAATCATGATTGAATCATCGATTTCTTTATCAGTTCAATTATTTTGATTCGATTATGATTTGGTTTTTTACTCCGCCTAAGTTAATGTTGTAAACGATAATTAATTTGAGGGTTTTTGAAGTTTTGTTGTTTCTAATTGAAAAGGTTTGGGGAATGAGAATGTGTATCTAAACTAAAGATACTTGTTTCTTCAACTTAAAGTTTCAAAGAATTAATTTTATGGTCATTAAAAAAAAAAGAACAATAAACTCATTATTACGACTACAGTATCTATAGTATCAAAATAGAATCATACTTAAACCAAATGTGCTTAATTCGTGTCCATTGATGTTCATGCAAAAGCTAAATTAAAAAGGAAAACGCGTAATTGACAATGAGTGAACGGATATAGTTGACTATCATATGCAATCATAAAGCTAGAATCTACAATAAAAGAAACACAAAACTTTTTTAACGGGCATCATACTTCAATCATTGTTTTTCTTGCATACTAGGACACAATTACAAAAAACAAAGTAAAAAACCATCCTTTGCGTTAATAAAATTGTCGCTTTTATTCTTTATGTTTAAAAAGCATAATAATCCTTTGTGTTTCATTTTTGTAACTCATTTAATCTTTTAGGCTAATTTTCCTTACTTTTAGATGTTAACACTTATTGCAAGCGAAATATATGCGAGGTCAAAACAGTAACTTTACCACCTTTTTATTTCCACCTTGAACGTAAATGATGAATTTGTAATTACGTAAAGTAAATGAACTCACCGAGATGACCCGATTATGCCATCAATGATGATGTGTGCAATGTGCACTCCAAGCGGATGAAACTCTTTAGCAAGACATTGAGATAATCCTCTTAATGCGAACTTGCCACAACCTAATTAAAACAAATCAAATAATAAGCTAGTACTCACAGCTCATTAGGATAATTTTTTGTAATTCCAGAACAATTTTATATACACGTGTATGACTACTTTTTTTTCTTTTGAACGGCAGTGTTATATAAAATGGTAAACTAAAACTAGTTCTAACAAGTAACTAAATTTGCTAGATCATATATGTTGACAAAAACAAGTAACTAAATTTGCTAGATAATATATGTTGACAAATTAAAATCAACTTTGACTTTTGTTATCAATGACAATCTTACTCCAACGAAGAAACGACCTTGACCGATCCCAATAAACAGATGACTGGTTTATATCTTAATCAGAACATCGTAAGTTGCTTTTAAATAATATAATTAAAGTCTGATTTGTAGTGTTATGGATTGTTTTGTCATTATAGAATGATCAATTGGTCTATTAAAATCTAATTTACATAATGAGATCATCATATCTCATGATATAATATTTTCTGGACAAAATATTTATCAATCACACATGCATGGGAATTGACACATGTGAAAGAAAGCAATCAATCATTCCCAGAATTATGATATGAATAATATAAGAGATGCATGGTTGCGCACATAGTTCAGAGAATCCGGCGACACCGGATAAAGAAGCCGCACATCCGGTGAATAATATTGACCCTCTTCCTCTTTCCACCATTCCCGGCAACACCTACATCCATTAGTATGAATACAAATATATATAAATTAATCACAAATTATATAAATTAATATTAATGGCATGCAAATATGTACCTGTTGAGCACAATTGAAAGCACCTACAGAAGATACAGCCAGTGACTTTTGGAAAGCATCATGCCTAAGGTTAGTGAAACTTGAAGGACCTCCAAACTGCAATGGAACAGGTTGGTAAGCGTTGTAAACCAAAACCTCCACAAAACCTAACGAAAGAACGCCTTCGAATGCGTCTCTTACGCTCTGTGCTTCCGAGCAATCGATTGGAATAGCGTACACCTGGACCTTCGCTTCCCGTGCTATTTCGTCAGCAAATCTAGATCATCTGCCTGAGAATGGTTCATGTCACAGATGTATAATGAATGGTTACAGATATGTAGTACACGAGTCTCATGCTAGTTATGTATATATATAATATATATACCTAGGTCTCGGGCAAGGATGGCTACGGAGTATCCTTCATGAGCGAACTTCCTAGCAATGGAACGACCGAGATTGGGACCGACGCCAACAATGGCAGCGATGCCTCTTGTAGAGGCGGAGCTAGTGATGCTACGAATCATTAGGTATGAAATTTAGGAAGCAAGAAGATTGAAGTAGGGAGGGGTATTAAAAGGTTTGAACTGCATGCCTTCTGGATGGCGTACATATTTATTGTGGAATAATAGTAATAATAATAAGCCTTGAATGCAACCAAGACAAACTATCAAGTGTTACTCATTGTCCGTGAACTCAAGACCACCCGACCCACTTCACATAAAATATAAAACAAGACTATTGAAAGTATTTTTCTTATTCATACAACATATTCAATAAATCAATAGCTCCTCCTATTTAATTAGTATTTGGTAATTTAAAAAAGATAAATTTAGATATATATATATATATGATTGATTTCTTTTAAAAACCACTTTGAGTTTTAAGAACTCGAAAGAACTCAACGTAACAATTTTTTTTTTTAATTTTTTTATACATGTGTAATACGTAAGTGTAAGTGATGTACAAAAAAATACGGTATTTTATTACACACGGAATCGACTTTTTACACATGTGTAACTAACGTTTAAATTTGTGTAATTATCAAAAATGCTTATTCTTTCTCCTGCTTCATTTTTTAATTAAATTTAATCTCAGCCACATATTTCATATCATTTAATTAAATGTGTGGTTCAAAATTGAGTTCTTAAAGTTCTTAAAACTCACCATGGTTCTCAAAATAACCCTCCCATATATATATATATATATATATATATATATATATATATATATATATATATATATATAATTGTTAATTGATTTCCTTAATTATAATCACAACTGTGATTACTATTGATAATAGTTGTTATTCTTCAACACTCCTTTTAAGTTGGTTGTGGGATCCTACATATTGACCTTGCTCATGTAGTACGTTGTGAAGCATTTTTGCTACTACTTTAGTTAATACAATTAGCTAACTGATCTTCGGATAAAAAAAATGTTAAGATAATAGTCTCTTCATCAAGTTTTCCTATATGAAATGTTTGTCCATCTTAACGTGTTTTGTTTTGTCATGTTGAACTGGATTTTGAGATATACAAAATTGTCGTTGTATTACAATAGTTGAAATGTCGCATGTGGTGGAAAACTTATCTCCGTCTTCAACTTTTATTATATTCAAAGGAGCTCGATTACTCCTTTTGCAACATGCCTTTGAATTCAGCATCAATACTTATAGTGCCACAACCTTTTGTTTTTTAGTTCACTAAGTTACCAGGCTAGCTCCATCCTATCAAAGTGAAGTACATTGTAGTGGGGCTCCGAGCGATGTCTTTTCTAGCCTTTATACATATATGCATATACATTTAAATGTCCATTAGGGTACATGTAATGGTACGATGAATGCTCAGGGCAAGTATGCTCAAAGTGGTATTCATCCCCAACACCCCCTCCCCCCGCGGCCGATATGTGGGGCGACAGGGGGGGGGACGAGTTTTTGTCGCCGTGATTCGTTTGAGAATATTGTTATTATGTTCTTTTGTGTGTAGCATATACACACACCATTACATCCCTAAAACAAAAATCCTCCATTTGCTGACTAAGCGACAAATGCCACAAATCGTTCCATTTTGTAGCTCATCCACTATACATAGACTTCCAAGTCATAGTTTCAAGTATCTAACACGATGCGCATGATTGTGTCCATATGATTCTTACTGGGTTTGTGCATAAACTGCCTCATGATACCCACTACACAAGATATGCTTGGTCTTGTATGACCTAGATGAATTAGCTTTCCTACTAACCATATTTTTAATTGTAAGTTGGATCTGTCCAATGTTGCTATAAAGATCATAGTTCATCACCATCGGAATTTTCGCTAGTTTGGAATCCATAAGTTATGTTTTAGCTAATACATACAAGATATATTTCATTTGCGAGATAAATATTCCCTTGAAAAAGTTATTACTTCAGTTCAAAGGAGATACTTCAAACCTTTGAGGTCTTTCATCTCCAATTTTCAAAATAAGTGTTTTCAAAGATATTCCTTTTCTTATATGTCTTTCTCTGTAATGATCACGTCATTGATATAGATGGTCAAACAAGTTATTTTGGCTTCGTTCCTTTTTAAGAAGGGTGTGTGATTCAATCATTTCATAGTTACAGTGAATCTGTCGAACCATGCTCTAGGTGATTGTTTAAGGCTATACAATGATTTCTTTGTCTTGCAAACTTCTCATATTTTAAAACTTTCACAAAATCCAGGTGCTTCCATGCAAAGTTTTCCTTTAAATTTTCACATAAAAATGCATGCTCCACATCATATGGGTAAAACAACCATTCCTGATTTGCTGCCATAGATAACTGGACACGAATAATCTCAAGTTTAGCTATGAGGGAGAAGGTTTCTGCGCAATGTATCTCATACGTTTGAGTGTATTCTTTATCTACTGGTCACTCTTTATATCTTTCACGTCTCCATTTGTATTGTATTTAATGGTGTACACCATTTGGATCCAACCATTTTCGTTTTTCCTTCAGGCAGTATGCTTACTGCCTTTGTCAGGGCCGTCTCCAAGAGCTCGATGGTCTTTGTAGGCCTTGCACGAGCTATAAATATGGGCCTCAAAATATATTAAAAGAAATTAAAAACTCATATAATATAAAATATATCCAAAGAAATTAAAAACTTATCGGCCTCAAACATCGATGAGCCTTGCACGATTGCCTAGCCCGCACATGATCTAAGCCGGCCCTGGCATCTGTACCAAGTCTCATTTCTTCGCATAGCTTACAGTTCAACTTCCAAGGTTTCTTACCATTTGTTCACGTTTCCGCTTTCTCTGTTGTATTTAGCACTCTTTGAGAACTTAATTTATTTCCAAATGTTGCACCTACTTAGAAAGTTTAGGCTTGCTTTGGTTTTGACGATTGAGAAATTTATGTTTAGCTTTGCTTGTTTTAGTTTGAATTTCTAGAAACCAACCTAAGGTGTGCTGCTAACTTAGAATAGAGAATAAGAGAATTGAAAGTATTTTGTCATATGTACAAATGGTTCAGCAGCTCCTATTTATACAAGTATTTGGTGATCTAAAGAACGTGGTTTCCCGTATAACTGCGTATAACTGATTTGTTTTCTTAATCATAGTCAAAAATATTATCACAAGTGTTTATCATAGTCAAAAATTATAACTTGCATATTAAAGAGGAGCTCTGGCTTTCAAGATTATGTTTAATTAATGAAAAATAGTAAAATACAAAAAACAACGAGAATTGCCATAGCTATACCTAATAAATAAGTACATGATTGTTTCACGTGTTACAATTCTGTAAGGTCAAGATTTTTTTTCCGTTTCTTGTGTTTCACCTCTTCCGTATTTATAGTAATAAAACATAACATATTAAATATACTAACTTATTTGAGATATTTGACTTAAAATATATTTAATATTAGTTAGTAATTTATATGTATATTCAGTTATATCTTATCTCAAAATATCGTTTCATGATTCCCAATTTTCATTACTAACTATTTAATATTTTTTTACTCAACACGTATTTACACTAGTTTTTAAGCTACTTCACTGAATATATTACTAAAATGACTACTATTAATAACTTCACTGGTATAAAATGTTCTAACAAGTTGAAAAACCGCTATAAACATGCACCTTTTGCACAACCTATACCACATTAATGGCACAAAAACGTTATTGTATCTATGGCTCAAAAGTTACATTTGTACATCAATTGCCGAATGTATTGTCACGCATCTTATTGGACTCAATCATGACAAGCCGACAAGGTAGTGGACTTCTGAAGAAACACAGATCCATTCCCCAGGTATGGGTCCTGGATCTAATGAGTCCACAAGGTAGGATACGATAATTACAACCAATATATGAGTACAACCTCCCAAAGTCCAGTGACTGGAACCTGCAAAACAGACACCGTGAGTCTCGTTTACGGGAAAGACAAGAGGGGGGATCTTCCTGTAACCACCCTCCGGCGTGAGAATAAGTACTGTTCTGTAGAAGATAAGCACTTAAGTAAATTGAGAGAGTACAGTGGGAGTAAATGAATACCTCATGGTAACGAAGGGAGTATTTATAGCCGAAGAGTGTGGGAAGAGTGATTGGGCCAGCTGGTGCAGGGGTTGCCGTCGGCCCTTCAGGAAGTTTACTCATATCAAAGGGCAAGTGTTGGCGGACTTTGTTACATAAGTCCCGCATCACAAAGAAAGAGAATGTTTGACCGAGCAACAACCCCAAGCACCTCCGGAATCAGAACAGATTTGGTCTTTATTCACGGATGGAGCTTCAAGCAGTGAGGGATGTGGCGCAGGTCTCAGGCTAGTCAATCCCGAAGGCCATGAGTTTACATATGCCATAAAGTTGGATTTTAAAAGTACCAACAACGAGGCAGAATACGAAGCTTTCTTGGCAGGCTTACGGATAGCCAAAAAGCTTGGGGTGAAACATTTAGAAGCTCGGGTGGATTCCATGCTAATTGCGGGACAAATAAATAGAACGTATGAAGCTAAGAACGATATCATGGCTTCTTATTTGTCCCAAGCAAAAGCCCTGATTCGCCAGTTCGCCTCTTTCAATGTTATTCACATTAAGAGGAGTGAAAATAAAACAGCGGACGCCCTTAGTAAACTGGCTTCAACGAATTTCGAGCATTTTGCAAAATATATTCGTATCGAAGTCTTAGACCATCCATCCGTTCCACAAAACCAAGTCCTGGTAATACAAACTGGTGTTGAATCTTGGATGACACCCATCAAAGCTTATTTATCTTCCGGATCACTTCCAGCAGGAAAAGCAGAGGCTCGGAAAATCAAACACAAAGCTTTAAATTACCAGATGAATGATGGCATTTTGTACCGGAGATCATTTTTCGGCCCGCTGTTACGATGTGTAGACACAGAAGATGCAAATTACCTAATCCGTGAAATCCACAATGGTATCTGTGGACTGCACGCGGGACCGAGAATGACAGTTGCAAAAATCATGAACGCGGGGTACTATTGGCCTGGCATGCACCTGGACGTTGTGCAAGAAATCAGAAAGTGTGATTCTTTCCAGCATCATACCCCCAACACCCTGCGACCTAAAAACGAACCGGTTCCGATAACATCGTCGTTCCAAAAATGGGCTATTGACATCATGGGACCCTTCCCAGAATCCCCGGGACGAGTCAGATTCTTGATAGTGGCCATCGATTATCTCACCAAGTGGGTAGAAGCCAAACCAGTTGCCTCAATAACGGAATCAAGCGTAAAAAAATTCTTTTGGGAATTCATCATATGCCGGTTTGGCCTCCCGCAGGAATTGGTAAGTGATAATGGGACCCAATTTGCTGACAGCGGACTGCAGGAGTGGCTGAAAGAACTTCAAGTCACTCAAGTTTTCACCTCTGTTGCTCATCCGCAAGAAAATGATCAGGTCGAAAGGACCAACCGAACTATCAAGGAGGGAATCAAGGCGAGATTAGGAACTAAATGGACAGGGTGGGTCGACGAATTGCCCCATGTACTTTGGGCTTTTCGCACCCAGAAGAATTCTAGCAACGCAGAATCCCCGTTTAGTCTGACCTACGGAATCGAAGCCATGATTCCCGCTGAAATCGGGATTCCATCCGCACGAGTTATGTTAATCGATGATAATGATCACGAACTCAGGTTGAATCTTGATTTACTCGAAGAAAGGAGAGAGTTAGCATCGATCCGCGAACATAATTACAAGCGACAGCTTCAGAAATATTATAACTCGCGGATCTAAAAATGCGAATTTGATGCGGGAGACTTTATCTTCCGCAACAACGAGGCTTCCGGTCAGGAACCTCTGGGCAAGTTAGCCCCAACTTGGGAAGGACCTTATGGAATCAAGCAAGTATTACCTAAAGGTGTCTACAAGTTAGAAAATATAGATGGGACTGAGATCCCCAGAACTTGGAATGGGGCTCAGTTGAAAAGATGTTATATTTAGCACAAGTGTTTTTTATTGGCCTGCGTGCCTCAATAGATTAACAGGCCATATAATTTCCTTTATTGTAAGAAGGCTTATGCCCAATTTATGAAAATCTCGTACTAGTATCTTGCTATTTCAATGTTGTAATCTTTTATTGACAAGAACGAAAACCCGGATAGACACTTATATTATGGTACATAAGACAAAGTGCACCGGAGGAAAACAAGACTTCTTATTATACCAGTCAAAAGAAGATTACAAGCAAAAGGAATTGTTTACAACAAAGTTATTTGTACATTCACGGGGTAACATCCTCATCTCCCGTGTTATCATTCGTTTCCTCTTCTTCTTCTTCTTCCTCATCAAGATCAAGCAGCTCCTTCAACTGCTCCACCGCGCCCTCCTTATCCGCAAGTTCCAATATATAATTGGAAAGAGCGAACTTAAGAGTATCAAAATCCTTGGTCTTCTCGATGAGGACGGAAGCAATATCCTTACCAAACAAGGCATGCTCCTCCGGACGCCGACCTTCAGAACCAAACTTATAGCCTTCCGCAAAGCCCATCTGTCGTCCAGCTTGTTTGGACGCCTTCAGAAGCACCGCGAGACAATTTCCGAAGTCATCACTATTCCGGACATCAGTAATAACCTGATAAAATAATTAAGACATGTATAAGCACGAGTAGAATGGACGTTATAATCAAAGTGTAAGATTGAATACCTTGGGAATTGCTGCTGATAACAACCATTTCTTGTCCACATTGGCCCGGACAAGCTCCATCTTATGACCAGCACACTCTAAAGCCTGATCTCGGTTCTTGGCATAAAGGTCAACTAAACGCTTCTCCTTAGCCGCGGATTCGGCCTGAAGAGACCTTATCAGTTCAGCTTGCTCATCCAATTGTTTTTGAAGAGCAGCTTTAGCTTCCTCAGAGGACTTGAAAGCTTGGTAACTTTCCTTAGCTTCAGTCAAAGCCGCAAATGTTTCTTTCTTGGCATCAAGCAACTCAAGATCCTTGTCATCAAGTTCTTTGTTCATAGCCAACCAATCCCAGGCTATCTCCTGATTGGCGGAGACAAGATTCGCCATGAGATAAGAGTTGGAATTCAACAACTCTTGGCGAACACGCTCCCTCTGCCGCTTCTTTTCCGCAGGAGGAAGACTCTCTTGAAGAAACTCATAACAGAGATCCGCGTCATTGAAATTGGAATTTTCACGCAATGTCCAACGTGGACAATGCAGAGCAGCTTCTCCCTTATGAGCAGCATGAGAACTTTGACCCTTGTAAGGAAACATACTAATACCTCCCTGGTCTCGAAAGTGATGAACGTTATAGTTCGGAGACATGTAGAGAGTATCAGACTCATGACCTCCTTTCTCCATATCCTTCAAAGGAGAGATACCCGTCAGATTGATTGGGTTTTGGAAAGTGTTCTTAGGTGAGGAAGGCGGAGTTGGAAGTTTCGGAGCCTCCGAATCCTTAAAACATGAAATACCTTCAGAAAAATCTTTCAAGGCCACTGAAAGATTTAATCAAAGTCAATTAAAAGACATGCGGAGCATGGTTATTTATGCCAAAAACAAAAAAAACTTACCCATAGAAACATCTTGGGCATCGAGTTCCTGCAAACGGGACCCTAAGTCCACAGGTTGGCTCATATTTTTCTTCTTCTTTTTAGGAAGGGCGGTCTCGGCAAGTTGAGATCTGCGTTTTTTAACAACTTTAGATGGTCCCTCGCCAACAATTGGGACCTCGTCCTCAGGAGCAGCATCATCGGCGACATCAGCGTCGTTACCACCTCTTGAGGTCTTCTCGGTGGAAACCTTACCAAGTTTGCGGGTCAAACCTATGGCCATAGGCAAGACATTGGTAGAATCAGTAGTATCAGTACATGGTCTTTCTACGCGAGGTGATGACTCCTCGCTAGAAGAAAGGAGCACAACCACCCCGCTAGAAGTCACAGCAGTAAGAGGTTGAGGTTTTAGAACCTCCTCACCTTCAGCAATCCTCTTCTCACCTTTCGCAAACATTGCTTCGGAAACAACAGGCTCCGCGCGGAGAGGAGAAAATAAGAAATTCTGCTTGGTGCGTTCAAGAAATGGAACGTCGGTTGCAGTAATAGGACGACGCGCCATCATGCCTCCTACCTTAACCAGTAAAGAGGAAAGAATGGACCCTTCACCTGAAAATTTAACACAAAGGTAAGAAAAAGAACAAGACCCTAGAATATTACAAGTAAAAACTTACCTCCACCAGAATTTTCATAGAAAGGCTCCAAGGTCGGGAACAGCCATAAACGGCTCATCTTTGCGTACACTAACGCAGCCTCGGAGATCACCCGCATGGGCGTTGGCGTCTTGATTAGTGAAGCGTACCACGGGAGATTAGTCACCGTGGTAGCTGTAACAGAAGGAAGGGTATCCGTAGCCTTACGATGACTCATCGTAAACGGAATTACACCCTCCCGAACCCAAAAGAATTTGGGTTTCCATTCGTAAAGACTCCGGTAACACTCGGTACCAATAGGGCCCTCGTCACGGCCCCTTTTGGTAGCGGACCATCCAAACCACCCATCGCGGTGTGTCAGCTTGTAGAACACTGCAAATCGACCTACCGTCGGGTCGATAGTATGAGCCTAACAACAAAACTCAATGTGACGTACTCGGAGCATCCCTAGTGGGTGAATCTGGGAAAGATGGAGGTCGTAGGAAGTCAGAACGTCCTTCACAAACTCGTTATAGGTAACCGGAAGTTGCTCGTTGTAAAGAACTCTGTATATATGGCCATCTTTCCCGTCGGAGGATTAGTCGCAATAGATCCGTCCGCCGGGCGTTCCGGCTCCCATTCTAGAGCCAATCCATAAGTATTGATGACGTCCTCGTACTCTTTCTCTTTCAAATGCACTGTAACCTCATGGATCGACGGGGTATTTTTCTTCTCACCAGCCATATGATAGAAGTTTACAGAAATCTCTCAGATAAGATAGAGGTTTTTTCTGATTACTCTAGATGTTGAAAGTGATAAGACCAAATTGGATTCACAAAGGGTTAATTTATACCCATCACAATAAATGCTCCCTTCTGACTGACAGAGGAAAGAGAAAACGCGGATCATGGGATGATCGACACGTCAGGCGGGAGATTCGAAAAAGCGTGACAAGTTGTCAAAAAAAGGCGTTACATACGTCTTGTCAACCGTCGTTTAAAATTTCTCTCCCCGCCACGTCACCAGTGTTATCCAAGGTACACAAATTCAAAATCCAAAAGGAATAATATCTTGCAAAAATATTATCAAAGTAAATTTCTTTCCATTATAATATTCACAAGTGATTACAAATTTGTGGAAAAGAAACTGCAAAAGCCTAGATCCTAAACCTATCTACGGGTTAGGAGCAGAAGTGCCTTCCGGAACATTTGGAGCCTCGTCCTCGGACTCGCCATTCTCAGATTCATCTTCGATATAGACGCGCAATTGTTTCACGCCATCTTCATTCAAAGCAAACTCCGGAAGCATATTTTCCAACGGCAAGACAAGATCATCAAACTCTTGAACCCGCATGTCTAACTCTTGTTTCGCGTCAAGGCCATGTAGCGGGTGGCTCTCAATAGACCTTCCAGATTGGGCAAACGCCAAACCTTCGTTGAAGCCTCCCACTCGCCCAACTGCCTTAGCAGCAGTCGTCAAGTTAACAAAGCAGTCAGTGAGTTCTCTACTCTTTTTAACATAATGAATGACCTAACAACAAAAATAAAAGACATGTCAGCACAAAGATAGAAGTACACGGTGTTAGTGCACGGTTTTGCGTCTAGAGTCTTTGTATTTATCGTTAATGTTTTATTTATTAATTAATGTAATATTTAATGTTTATTATTAACTAGTTTTTTAAGGTTAAGTCTAGTTCGCTAGGGATGTTAGCGAACTAAGACTAGTTCGTTAAGGTTAAGTCTAGTTCGCTAGGGAAGTTAGCGAACTAAGACATTATAATGTATTCCCTCCTGATTCGTTAGGGGATGTTAACGAATCAGGGGGTGGTTCGTTATGTAAATGTAACGAAGGGGAAGCTGGTTCGCTAGGGGATGTTAGCGAACCAGATCACCTTCTATATATAGTGAACTACTGTTCACTTTAATATAAGTTTTTGAGAAAGTTTTCAAAAGGAATTTTTTAAGTAATTGCTCTCTCTCAAGCTTCACCTTAACATTATTCGTCTAATATATTGATAATATATACACATACATAACATTAAATCAAGGTAAATTATGAGCTAGATCTTTAATAGTAGTAATCGAATATTCACAGATCTGAGATCTGTTTATTGTTATTGATTGTTTATCCGGGAACCAACACACGGATAGAATAAATATGAAGAAATCCTACCGAGCTCAGACCACGGTTGAGGAAGTATTGTCTCTCTTGCTTGGCACGCTTCGCTTTATCACGAAGTCCTTGTAATTCGGCGGAGGCATGGGTACGTGCTTCAGTATGAGATTGCAAGAGGGAGTCATATGCAGACTGCATATCAACAATAGTTTTATCTTTAAGCTCAGACTGGTCCCATTGCAATCGTAACGCCTCCTCGAGCTCTTGGATTCGGGCATTTTGGCGAGACACTTCGTCCTGATTCCTCGCCAATTCATCTTTCTTCCTTTGGGTCTCAGCTCGGGAAGCCTCGAGAGTGTTGTTAGACCTCTCGCAAGCTTCCTTCCAACCTTGAGCAGCAGCACTCCGGTCCTGCTCAGCTTTAACTGCGACTTGAGCATCAATCAGGTTCCACCTAGCTGCAGCCGCCGCCTTACGCTGCTCCTCAGCATATGCCTCCGCGGCCTTAACGGCCTCGGAAGCCGCACTCAGCTTTCCACCCATTGTACGCCACTCCCGCAAGATCTCTTGGGTCTGGGCTACAGTATTAGCCAAAGACACGGATAAACCAGTGTGAAGATCATCGCGAGAGCGGTCCCGAAGATCTGTCATTTCGGCAGGAGGCACGCGGTGCTTCACAAAATTCATACACGTTTCAGGGTTTGTAAAACGTGACCCATTGATAATATCCCATGGTGGGACAAACAAATCAAAATCCCCTCCTAATTGCGCATCCCCGTAATACTGGGAGCTTGAGGTTTCACGCCGTATAGGCATCAAGAAGGATTGTGGGGGTGCACCTTGCGTTGACCCTCTCCCGACTTCATGGACGGATGGTCCAAACAGCGAACTCCTCATCACATTAGTAGTCAAAGGTGATGGGGAAAATTGCTCAGTAGAAGGATGAAAAGGAGACCCATGTACCAAAAACCCAGCCTCGTCAATGACCGAGTTATCTTCCCTGTTACCAGTAGCAACCCCAGCATCAAAAAGATAATCCAGTGACTGATCGGATGCTGGTAACACATTGGTCTCCTCCACCTTCGTCGCGGTAGAAGGAGTAACATGTTTGTCCTCAACCACCTTTTCTGAGGAAAGGGATGGATTTTTTTCAACAATAGGAGTAGGTGTGCTTAGCTTCTCAACCACGTCCTCCTCCACAATCAATGGATCTACACAAGAAATTCGCAATCAGATCCAGACGTTAAAAGAAGTTAAAATTTTTTAGCAAAAGAAACTCACCAGTCACCATTCCCAAACGTTCCGCAAGACTAGGCTCCAGCTTCCTCGAGCGCCGGGTTCGTGGTTTCTTCATTTTTGGTCCTTTCCCGACATCCGCGGTACTAGTACCCGCGTCACTTGCCTGAGAAGCTCGGAGAGATCTCTTTCGGTATAGTTCTGCCAACAAATGTGAAACAGACGAAGTTTCAGGAGCGTCATCCGAGATTTCTCTCTCGGAAGCGGTAGAATCGTCACTTAAAATAACGATTGTTTCATCCGAGGTTAGCACATTGAGAGGAGGAGGGTTCAAAATGTACGCACCTGTTTCAAAGATAGTATCCGAAACAATCGGCTCAGCTCGCATCTTTACAGGAAAAAGGAAGTACTTAGCAGTCCCCTCAAGGACGGGTATCCACTTAATATCGCGAATAGTCTTCCCCACACACCCCTTATCATCATACAGGGCGTTAAGCATGGATCCGAAACCTGAAAAATAAGCAAAGTTTAAAAATAAAACTTCGAAGGATTAAAACAAAGAAAGTTGTAAACTTACGGCCGTCCGGCTCAACGAAAACAGGCTCCATAGCAGGAGCAGACCATAGGCGGCTCATCCCCGCCTAGACAAGGGCCTCCTCAGCAAGTACCCGCATTGGCGTTAGCGGGACAGTTAGTTTGCGGACCCAGTCACGGTTCTCATAAGCGGCCGGAGTAAGGTCAATTAAAGGCTCGTTGCCTGACCGACGAACTATAACCTCCGGCACCACATCCTCCGATATCCAGAAGAACTTCTTCTTCCAATCTTTGGATATCGTCTCAACCTCACGCCCAAAAGCCCTGTCAGTCGACGAATGACAACTAAACCACCCATTCTGACGGGTCATTTTGTAAAATGCGGCGAACCGGTCCAGCCGAGGTACCATTTCATGAGCCATTCATACGAACTCGAAGTGGCGAATTCGCATGACGGCACGTGGGTGAAGTTGAGACAAGTGAATCCCAAACGCTTTCACCACCTTCATAAAAAACTTCGTGACGGGAAGGCGGAAGTTTCCCGACACGAAGTAATCAGCATATAATGCCATCTTCCCGGGAGGGGGGAAACTGGCAATAGAACCAGCAAAGGGAATTCCGACCCCCACTCCGGTGGAATGCCATACGTTTCAATAAGTTTTTGATACTCATCTTGATCCCACTGCACCTCTATCTCATCAACTTCTGCCATCGTGCTAGACATAAACGTCAAATGCCTGGTATGATGATAAAATCAAAGAATATGCAAAGAGTTTCAGAGAAGGAAAATAAGAGAGTAGTCAAAAATACAAAGACGATAAAGCTTCAAAAAGAAGTTAACCCCCCCCCCCTATATATACTCATCGCAATTAATGCGATGGGATATGAACAGTGGAGAGAGAAAAATTCGACCAACAGATACTCGCCACGTCACGCGGGAAAATTCGAAAAAGTGAAAAAGTTGTACAGTCGGGTACAGTTGCAGCCGTCACAAACGTCCTGTCACCTACACACGTGCCTGCAAGCTGTCAACTTGTCCCTTTTTCATGGTTATCCACAACAAACATAAGATATTTTCTACCAACTTATAATGAATAAACCCCCCCAAATACACATTAAGTCCAAAATTTCACCCGCATAAAGTACTTCATGCGGAAGAAACACTGGACTGGAGGGACTTATAGAGGTAGGGTACTGAAAAGACCCAAATACCCTTAAGTAACACCCGCGGGTCAACCGTGAGCCTACCATAAGCATTTGAGGAAGAAACACCCTCGGAGAACATGCGGAAGCACCTTGACACCCTCAGGAGTCATCCGCAAGAAGGAACTTTCTTCCGCGTTAATGACTGTGAAGTATTACCTTGGGAACAGCTGTCAACAGTCAGATACCTTCCAGAAGATCTACCAAGATGCTTTCTTGGGCAATACGTGACCTCTCAACCAATCAATAAAAAACACCTGGCAAGGCCGTTATAACTGTGCACATGGTCAGTGTTGCCCATCAACCTATATCAAAAGGACGCGTGTCCAGGTGGTTATACATGCACATGTAACGTATAAACCAAACCTATCAAAAGAGGACACGTGTCCAGGTGGTTACGAGAGCATCTTCTTAAGGGCAGCTGGCCCAATCACTCTTCCCACACTCTTCGGCTATAAATACTCTATTCGTTACCATGAGGTATTCATTCACTCCCACTGTACTCTCTCAATTTACTTAAGTGCTTATCTTCTACAGAATAGTACTTATTCTCACGTCGGAGGGTGGTTACGGGAAGATCCCCCCTCTTGTCCTTCTCGTAACGAGACTCACGATGTCTGTTTTGCAGGTTCCAGTCACTGGACTTTGGGAGGTTGTACTCATATCTTGGTTGTAATTATCGTATCCTACCTTGTGGACTCATTAGATCCAGGATCCATACCCGGGGAGTGGATCTGTGTTTCTTCAACTTCTTAGATCTAATTAGTTTTACGGTATCCACCTTGATGTTTTACAAACCACCTATTTCTAAATCGCTTGATTTTTTTTTTGGAAAATTGGTTTTTATTGGTCCCAAGTATTTCATTTTTGCCGGCGCTAGTCCCAACTATCTTTTTGGCTGGCAACGGTCCCAACTTTCACATACGTTGATTCCACCAGTCCGCGACTAACGGAGTACTAACTCCGTTAGGTAAATGCTGATGTGTCCGTCCTAGTTGTCAAAATCATGTGACATGGCTGCCTACTTGGATTTTAGCTTATACTTAACATGTTTACATGGAATCCACGTAGGCAACCATGGGAAATATTCACGTCTCCTTCATCGCCGGTTGTAGATGCCGGAGGTTGTACCAGTTCGTCGGAAATAGGTTAGAGTCGACTCGCCCACAACCTTAGTAGCCACCATCGATCACTTGGCTCCCCTGCATCTCAATCATCAACGCCATCGTTATCATGGCGGAAACCTAAATCACGTCGGCTGCTACCGCCTTCTGATATCTCCGTGTACCGCTACCACCGTCCTCTGATTCTGCCCAACCATCTCCGTGTACCGCTACCACCGCCTTTTGATTCTGCCCAACCATCTTCGTGTGCTGCTACCACCGTCAAAACCCACCGTTGCCGCTGCTTTTGGCATATGGCAGCAACTATCGGCTCCTTTCCCCCAAAAAATCGTCCACCATTGTAGAAGAATATAGGGTTCTTTAGATGATGATGAACTCTTATGAGCAGAGTGTTATTAAGGTTTGAGAGTGAAATCCATTCACTAATTCAATTAGGGCTTGAGAGATAATTTGAGGATTTTGAAGAGTAATTGAACATTGGTATAGATTAGGGTTTAAGTATAAGTATAATACACATACAGGTCCACGTAGGCAGCCATGTCACATGATTTTGACAGCTAGGACGGACACATCCGCATTTACCTAACGGAGTTAGTACTTCGTTAGTCGTGGACTGGTGGAATCAACGTATGTGAAAGTTAGGATCGTTGCCAGCCAAAATGATAGTTGGGACCAGCGCCGGCAAAAATAAAATACTTGGGACCAATAAAAACCAATTTTTCTTTTTTTTTAATAGTTCATATTTTTGAAGTTTTTTTCCTCTTACATAAAATGCATTTGTTATGTACATAAAAACAATGAATAATTTGTTATTAATTTTTGAACATTAACCTTCTTATTTGTTGGTAGCATAACATACATGACTTGCATGTTTTTATGTACTATAATAAACAAGGTGTTTGGCATTGACCTAGTGGTCTATTGATATAGTACGTATTTGCGCTTGTAAATGTAATAGTGGGTTCGGATCCTTGTAAGGATAGGTAAGATGAAATTTTGCATGTTAAAAAAATGTATATAATTATCTTCAATATATAATTAATGGAAACTGACTTTCTTAGATACCGTAGAATATTGCCAACTTGTAAAACAGCTGCAATCGGAATAAGATGCCGCCACTATTTTCCAACGAACAAAAATCAAAAGGTAAATGGGACAACATAATCATAAAATTGCTTTCTTTCCCCAGTTTATAATAACCAAAAGGGAGAAGAAGATGATAAATGGGACAATTAATATAAAAAGTTTTAATTGTTTGGAATTAGATGTGTTACTTGAAGTCGATGTTGTGTTCTAACTCCAAACTATGGCTCATCATCTTATACAAAAACAAATTGCATGTCCATTTGTAATTTAAAAGTATATTTGTTTTATAGATAACAGAGTATATTTAAGATGTGGTTGACAGCAAGAAAAGTTTTTAACTTTTTTCAAGAAAAGCATGTCAATTTTGCCTTTTGAGGAAAGTCTTGCTCACTCATGGAAGCCTTCCAAGTTCCAACCTCGTTTTTATCCTTCAAATGGAAGATTAACAAGTGTATCATTGGATCCGGCTTTTGGTGTCGAAAGCTGCACATTACTTTATTTAATTCTTATATTTTTTAACTATCAACAAAATATATATATATATATATATATATATATATATATATATTATAAAAAAACAACATACAATTGGCATGGGCCTAGCAAGAATCTAGCCCATGGCCCAGAATCAAACAACAAAATTCACCACAAAACGTTTACAAACAAACACATCTAGCTACATTTTAAATCTACATCAATCCTTTCATAACAAGTTTGACTCACTCGTTATGTTTTTAACCCAAAGATAGTTACGTGCTTTTATGTCCCCCACCACACTTTCCATTGTGACTGCCAAACCTGTAACACCATATCATTCAACGCCTTCCATAAACACCACATCGAGATAGGGCAAATCGTGTGAAACAACTTTGCCTTTCGCCTTGGAAACTTTGTAAATTTGTATAACTCAAGAGCATCATGAATATTAAACGCAAAAATGTGCAGGACTTTACACCAAAGTGAAATAGCTTGCCATACCGCCAGCCATACCACATGATACAAATATGTGCTCAGTCGTCTCTTCCGTTTCATCACAAGCCAGACAATACAAAGTTCCGACTACAATATTACTTATTTATTCATAACTTCAGTCACTTCTTATCTCAAAATATCGTTTTGTAATTCTTATTACTTAATTACTTAGTCTTTACTATTTTATTTATTCAACGTGTGCAATGCACATTTTTTTAACCTAGCAAGAGAATAAAAAATATAGTAAAAACATCTTTGAAGATATAGATGCTCGTAACATTGTGAATTATAATTTTAAACTAACTAATAATAAAAACCGAATGACACAACAAAATTTTTCATGATAAACTTATTCGTACTAATCATTCCACTAAACACATCACTAAAAATAACGTGGACAAGATTGTCATCAACTATCAAGCGTTTGATTTGTTGGTTCTTAAATATGCATACTGTAGAAGCATGAAATGAATCTGACCTGATCCATGACGATGTTTCCACGGATTTCGAGATGAATGAACCACGCCTTTATCTTCTTCTCCGATTGCTTGAGATCTGCAATGGCTTTTTGGGGGTGTGGAGGTGACTGCTAAGAAATCTCAAGGATCTCTTGTTTACAGACACAAAAATATATGATGGCAGCTCTTACTGAACATCCCCCCCCCATTAATAAGGAGGTGAAGACCTCCTTATATAGAGAGCCTCAAGACCACCATCATGGTACCCTAATGGGCCTAGCCCAGTTAGGGTTACCTCCACAAAACCCCCTCAGCCCAATAACATTGTATTAGTCCGTATAATAAAATAAGCCAAACATAATAAATTTAGGGTCGTAAAACCGGGTTTAGTACCATACCCCTACAAGCCCCCCAAGTCCAGTGTTGCTCCTAGGCGTGCAAGCGTTTAGGGGGAGCGCTGGACTTTATAAGGTGTGTTAGGACGTGAGGCGGTTTTTTCCCTTTTCTTCGGCCTTGTCTTTATTCTCTTTGAGTTTTGGGAGGTTTTCTCCATGATGGTGACATGTTGTGGTCCTTATGATAATGATGGTGCACTAGCATGAATAAGATATAGCATGCATCATAACAATAGTGGCGCGGGGCCTGATAAAAGATAGAGTGCGCGTCTCGATAATAATGTAATGTAACTTGCGCGCGAGGCAGCTTACGAGTTATAAAAATAATTAAGCTTGCGCGTGAGGCGACTTACGAGCTATAAAATAATAAAGCTTGCGCGTGAGGCGACTTACGAGCTATAAAATAATAAAGCTTGCGCGCGAGGCGAATTACGAGCTATAAGAATAATTAAGCTTGCGCGTGAGGCGACTTACGAGCTATAAAATAATAAAGCTTGCGCGCGAGGCGACTTACGAGCTATAAGAATAATTAAGCTGGCGCGTGAGGCGACTTACGAGCTATAAAATAATAAAGCTTGCGCGCGAGGCGACTTACGAGCTATAAGAATAATTAAGCTGGCGCGGGAGGCGACTTACGAGCTATAAGAATAATTAAGCTTGCGCGCGAGGCGACTTACGAGCTATAAGAATAATTAAGCTTGCGCGTGAGGCGACTTACGAGCTATAAGAATAATTAAGCTTGCGCGCGAGGCGACTTACGAGCTATAAGAATAATTAAGCTGGCGCGTGAGACGACTTACGAGCTATAAAATAATAAAGCTTGCGCGCGAGGCGACTTACGAGCTATAAGAATAATTAAGCTTGCGCGTGAGGCGACTTACGAGCTATAAAATAATAAAGCTTGCGCGCGAGGCGACTTACGAGCTATAAGAATAATTAAGCTGGCCCGTGAGGCGACTTACGAGCTATAAGAACAATTAAGCTTGCGCGCGAGGCGACTTACGAGCTATAAAATAATAAAGCTGGCGCGTAGCCATGTGGGATATTATTAGGCTCCCGACCTTTAAGTTTGGCGCGTGGCCATATGGGTTTATAAGGATTCCCAACCTTTGAATATGGCGTGTAGCCGTATGGGTTTGGGGATTCCCAACCTTTTGGTTTGGCGCGCGGCCTATGGGTTTATGAGGATTCCCAACCTTTAAGTTTGGCGCGTGGCCTATGGGTTTATGACGATTCCCGACCTTTAAGTTTGGCGTGTAGCCGTATGGGTTTGGGGATTCCCAACCCTTTGGTTTGGCGCGCGGCCTATGGGTTTATGAGGATTCCCAACCTTTAAGTTTAGCGCGTGGCCTATGGGTTTATGAGGATTCCCAACCTTTAAGTTTGGCGCGTGGCCTATGGGTTTATGAGGATCCCAACCTTTAAGTTTGGCGCGTATGTGATATGCGCCATGCGCAGATGTTTCACGCGCGGATGTGGTATGCGTGAGCATATGCGTGAGCATACGTGATGCGTGAGCATATGCGTGAGCATACGTTATGCGTGAGCATATGCGTGACCATACGTGATGCGTGAGCATACGTGTAGGTTTTGGCTTTGTGTCTTCATGACATCCTGATTTTAAGCCTCGTCTATATTTTGTGGGTTGACCCGCCTCGCTCGATGTAGGGCGGGTGCATACCCCCTTCAAGCCCCCCAGTCTAATGTGTCTTGTCTTGCGCGAGCGAGATAAGATAGATATTAGACAAGTTTGCTTTTTCAATAGGGCCTGTTTTTTCTTTTTCTTTTTTTGCACGCGCGTTGCGCGTGATTCCATCCCTCTGGTGAAAACGAATCGTCACTGCACGTGGTTGGTTGGTGTTGGATCGCAGTGGTGCGGTGCTCGGCGCTAGCGCGCATGAGTGACGGCGCGCTGCTGCTTCATGGCGATGTATTGAATCGTGGTGGCGCATGCGTGGTGGCGATGTATTGAATCGCGGCGGCGCATGAGTGATGGCGGTACATCGAACCATGGTGGCGCATGCACGATGGCGCGCGCATGTGCTTGTTGAATATAAGGTATGCTTACACGTTGAAATTTGAACAAGGTTGTAAGGAATTTATTAAGTACTCCTTAATAGTTGTCATATTTCAGGCTATTTTGCGATATTTTGACTATGCTGACACGTGTCTTGGCATTTCGTTATTCCTCTTTTGCACGACGTTATCGTGCATTTATTATAGGGAATTATGAATGAGTTCTTTAGCCTTTGCGCGTCTATATTTGGCGCATCCATTATAATCCCATGCGCGGCCCCGACCTGAAACCTCAACAACTGTGTTTTGGCATGTGCTTTGCCTTAGTTGTGCTTAGGTATGTTATGGTCGAGCCGCGCAATACGCGGGATGGATGCTATGAGTAATTTGAGCTAAGGCTCATATTATTGGGCTAAGGCCCTGACGTTTTAGAGTTAAAACTCGTCAACGCGTTTGAGCTTAAAGCTCGCGCATGTATGTTTTACTTCGTTTTATTTTTAGTTTGATGTCAATATAATGTTGTCATATTGCTCAAATTAATAAAAGGAAGTGTGAAACATGTATGCAAAGATCAAAATCAGGCTTGCACATGCATGGCGGCGGAGTCGTGACTCGCGGGAGAGCATGCATGGTGGCGAAGCTTTTGCGCAAAACCCACATGGTGGTTTCCGCGGAGTGAGAATTCGCTGACGCGCGTGCATGGCGGCGGGAGTCTCCGTAATCTAGATTGTAATTTTAAACCTAAAATCTAGGTCTGTAATCCAGATCTAGATCTGTAAATCAGATCTAGATAGATCTGAAGCTCGGAGCGGAGAGAATTTAAAACCATCACAGATCCGGAGGTTTGATCATCCGAATCAGGTAGTTTCTTTTTTGGATCTACAAATCCTTTTCAGCTTCATTTTTGCACAGATCTGGAAGCCTCTTTTAGATCTATGGATCTTTTTGAGCTTTAATAGAACAAGTCTTGAAGCCTCTTTCTGTAAACTTCCAGATCTGGGTTTTTCTTGGGAGAGATCTGAGGACCGAGACGAAAATCGAAGGGTAGTTCGTTGCCGTCCCACGGATGGCGCCAATGTCGAAGCATGAAATGAATCTGACCTGATCCATGACGATGTTTCCACGGATTTCGAGATGAACGAACCACGCCTTTATCTTCTTCTCCGGTTGCTTGAGATCTGCAATGGCTTTTTGGGGGTGTGGAGGTGATTGCTAAGAAATCTCAAGGATCTCTTGTTTACAGACACAAAAATATATGATGGCAGCTCTTACTGAGCATCCCCCCCCATTAATAAGGAGGTGAAGACCTCCTTATATAGAGAGCCTCATGGCCACCATCATGGTACCCTAATGGGCCTAGCCCAGTTAGGGTTACCTCCACAAAACCCCCTCAGCCCAATAACATTGTATTAGTCCGTATAATAAAAGCCAAACATAATAAATTTAGGGTCGTAAAACCGGGTTTAGTACCATACCCCTACACATACGGTTTTATTTTAAGAAATATGATGACTTGTAGTTTATAGCGTTTGAATCCCCACCCCCCACCCCTCCCAAAAAAAACGATAAGTCAAGTTTAAATTTAAGATCATAAGATATCAAGTTTTAACCATCACCGCATACCATTGAACTAGAAGTCCATCATAACTAAATATGAAAACAGGCTAGTATGTTAGCCCATCACCCTTAAGCTCAACTGGAGGCCCAAAACCAGTTTCCATTGTAAATTATAGACGTTGTACGATCGGATTCTAGAAGATTGTTATATTTTGAGACCTTTAATGTTGGTTGTTAGAAAATTTTATTAAAACATAATTTTTCACCAACTTTACACACCAAAAACTATTAGTAAATATTATTATTAGTTGAATATAACGTGCTTTGATTAAAGTCAACAATGTTTATGGGGCATTGGTACATTAATCTTTTTCTAAAGAGTTGGTTTGTGTCCGTTAAACCATGCTTTGGTTTGTTTAATCGGGTGAATACAAGGTGTTTAAATTAGGTCATTTGTTTTAGACTTTTTCGTTTTTCATTTACTTGTTCTTGAAATCACTCTGTAATAAATTAGAGGGGAGGGGGCACTCATGGGTAGTACCCTTGCATCGACCAATCATACACAGTTATTTCATATATACCCTTAAGTATCCACAAACCAGAAAATAACTGGAAACGCATACCCACAAGTACTCTAAAACTTTTTTTGTTAAAATTTAAAAATAAAAAAACAGTTAATTGTAATTAAAATTATAATTTCAGTGAAATATTAATGGGTGTTTAATTTTTCAAAAACCTCAAATGGGTTTGCCATGTGGCAAACCTTTGCCACAAATTGTAATTTGGCAAACTACCCACATAGTTAGGAATGGATTTACCATGTGGTAAACAACCCATAAACCTTACCCACACTAGTGCCCCTTCTCCTCTAAGAAGTTTGAATCATTTAAAACATGATTATGTTGTTGAGTTCTCTAATCTATTTTCTTTGGTGTTTGGATTGTCAATTTCATATTGCAATTTCAACAAGTAGCATTAGAGCTTTGTTGTAACTCAAATTCAACGAGGTGATTGCAAATTTAATCAATTGAGGTCAAAGAATGGTATCTACCAAGTTTGAATTAGAGAAATTCGATGAAAAGATGTTTTATGTTTATGGGGGTCAAGATGAGGTCGGGCTCTTCAGTGTATCATAGGAGGGCATAAGTGATGTGTGATGTGTGATGCATTATCTGGTGAAGCAAAATTATTATGTGAGGCACTAACAGATAAGGAGAAGAAAGAAATCTTAAAGAAGGCTCATATTGCAATTATAGTGTCTCGAAGATTGAGTCCTAAGAAGGTATCAAAAGAAACATTGGTAACCCGTGCTTGGTCACAATTGGAATAGTTGTATATGACCAAATCCTTAGCTAATTGATTAGATCTCAAGAACAAGATTATACACTTATTAGATGACCCCTGGTGATGGTCAGGTACAAACCATGTATATGATTATCTTAATTGTATAGTTTTTAGTTAGTTTATCATGTGAACTATGATACTTCATACGTGTTTTATGTGTACATGTCAATGATAATTAATAATGCTTACTTTGAACTCGTACGAGTACCAGATGAAGTTCCGGGATGATCGACAGGCAAAACTGAGCAAGATTGCAAAAGGAACCAAAACTTTCTGTCTCCGATACGTGAAGAATGAAGACTAGGTCCTTAAATCTTGCCTGAAAATTTTGTCCTTCGCGCCACACAAAGGACAGTTGAAGAAGCCTTCGCGTTACGCGAATGGCTTATAAAACGTGAAAAAAAAATTAAGTCGACTAATTAATCAGTTTCGAACTTCTTGCCGCTTCCTGGACTCCATAGACGAATTCCGGAGATATCTATCACCAATAGATCAATCCTCATGGCCTTCCACAATACTATTGAAGATTTAAGAAGATCATGACGGCTAAGTCATTCGAGTCATTCCTAGGGTGTAGAGTATTGTATGGTTTTAGTTTTTCTGATGTTTAATACTGGACTTATTGTAATTGTTGATTGGTGATCTATGATATTTGATATTTGGTATTATTGAACAATAAGTTGGTTTAGGTTTATTTATATCTAAATGATTAGTTTGTCAATTGTTGTGGTACTTGTTGCATAGGGTTTGCTAATTACTTTTAATGTAATAAAGCATACAATTGTCTTTGATTGAGTTATGCTAGTAAGGAACCTTTGGTTACTAGTGTCGTATGTTAGCAATTGTCGGTGCCTATAATTAGGAGTTGTTCCGTTAGCTAGAGTTGTCAATTGATACTTGATTTTAATACATAACATGAGATACCTTTAATAGTTGTTTACAACTCCTCTTAGTGTTTGTCTGATTTCAACCAGTCATTGCTAGTGTTCAACACTCGGCCTATTACTTCATAAGTAAATCACAAAACTTCATTATGTTAAAATCGGTTACATGATACACTAACCACTTAATCTTTGTGGTTCAACACCCTACTTACCCTAACTAGTTTGAGGTGAATAAAAACACTCCTTTAATTATATTTTTGATTGGACCTTCAACACTAATCACCTGGTAAGTCCCCTCTTTGATCACATTGATGAGTTTAATAAATTAGTGTCGGATTTTGAATATATTGAAGTGGTTTTTGGATGAAGAAAATCAGGCTATTATCTTCTTGAATTCATTGCCACAAACATATGCGCATTTTCTTGATACCCTTATGTCTGGTAGATAGAGTTTATCAACGGAAGAGGTTCTAACAGCCTCGAATTCAAAGAATTAAAGAAAAGGCCATATGCCAAAGAAGAATATGAGGATGGTTAGTTTGTAAGGGGAATAACTGAACAAAGGACCCCTAAATCAAATAAGTCCGCTTCATTAAAATTAGAATTTAAAAGACTGTTTTGTTTGTAACTCTGAGAGTGACCACCATGAAAAGAGGAGTGCACCAGGAGGTAATTAAAAACCTAAGGAATTATGATGTAGATCATTTTGAACATTTCATAATGGGGAAATCTCATAAGGTGAGATTTAGCGGGATTTCATGGCACCTAAGGTATTTTAGACTATGTCCATTTAGACTTGTAGGCCCCCCACTAAGGTTGCTTCTCTAGGTGGAGTAAAATACTTCTTAAGTATTATAAATAATTATTTAATAAATGTATGAGTGTATAAAACATAAAGTGAAACATTTGAGAAGTTTAACAAATGGGAGCTTTTGGTTGGGAACCAAACTGAAAAGATGTTTAAAACCAAACAACTGATAATGGCCTAGAGTTCTGCATTGAGTTATTCAATATGTTTTGCAAGGAATATGGCATTACTAGGCATTTAATTGTAGCAGGCCATCCACAACATAATGGATTGGTGGAAAGAATGAATGGGACCTTGTTAAATATAATTAGATGTTTGTTGTCTAAATCTGGCTTGCCTAAAAGCTTTTAAGATGTAGATACAACTACTTTGGCATATCTAATCTTCAGATCTCCATCATTTGTAGTTGATATGATGACTCCAATGGAGTTGTGGTCATTAGCCTATGCACGTGTTGGTAAATGCAAACTTGGAACCAAAGGCTCAAACATTTATTTGTTTGGGTTATCCTGAATAAAAGCTTATAAACTTTGGAGGATTGATGATGTAAGTGCCATATTTATTGTGAGCAGGTATGTGGTGTTCTTGAAGGATGTTATGTAAAAAGATGTGAAGTCACGTTCCATTAAAGGGTCATGGTGATTAAAATTGTCAGTTTAAGGTAGAGTTTGCTCCAAGTGAGATTGAAAGGGGGGGGGGGGGTAATGAATGTTCTCTCTAATCAAAAGATAAAGGAGGATAAGCTAGTTACAGTTTTGAAAGAGATAGACCTAGAAGGCAAATTAGTCCTCATGTAGTAGTATACAAATGAAACTGACATTTCTTTTTTTGTTTTCACATCTAAAGCACAAGAAAGTATAATAGAGCCTTTGACTTCGTTTGAGACATTGAACTCTATTAATAAAGAAAGATTAAAAAAATTGTTTCTTCACTTAAGAATGGAACTTGGGTTTTAGTTAACAAACCTAAGGGTCATAAGTTGTTGGGTTGTAAATGGATATATGCTCAAGAAGTGCATACAAGATTACAAGGACTGGAAGCACAAATGTTTAAAGCAAGATTGGTTGCAATAATGCAATGGGATTTACTCAAAGGGCATGCATTGATTATAATAAAAATATTTTTTCATGTAGTGAAACATACATCTATACATACTATTAAAGCAAACCTCAATTTCCACTTATTAACATTCTAGCCTCTTCACATTATTGTTACATCAATGCCATGTCACAAATTGCATTTCATACTAATGCCAAATCATCCACTAACATATATTTAAACCTTAACATTTCTTAATTTTTTTATCCTAAACATGTTTTTTTCTCTATCTCTATTAGGCGGATCTCCTTTCACCCTCTCATATTTTCCGGCTAAACTAGATCTACATTCTTATTAATCTTTTTCCGGTAAGTTTCTATTTTATAATAACATTCCGATTGTTGATATATGTATTTCCGGCAACATCATATTTTCTTCCGGTTATTATAGATCTAACATTTTTATATTTATTGTCATTGTTAACTGATTTTTTAAAATTAGTTTAGGTTCTAAATTAAAAACGGCGATGAAGCTGATATTTGTACGTATTTACGTTTTTCCAGTAAGTTTTTCCGGTGTGTTTTTCCGTTTATGTGTTATACCTATAACAGTGGGTGTTTTATATTTATTTGAAGTTTTATATGTTTAATATTTTTTTTTGTTATACATGTTGTTTTTCTAGGTTCTAAATAGAAATCAGCTTTATCCATGTTCAGTATCATTATTTCGTTTTTCCGGTAAGACACATTTAAATTATCCGGTTATAAATTATAATTCTAATACTCCATAATATAAATGTTATAACAAAACTTTATTATTTCAGGTAATTTACCCGATTGATTTACGAAATATTTGAATTTAGTTTCTTAATAAAAAACGGAGATACCATGATTATTATCATTATTTGTTATTTTCCGGTAAGACATTAAAGTTTTCCGGTTATAAATTAAATATCAAATGTTCTATAACATCAACATTAATATTCTACTTTATAATTTCAGGTGAATGTCATGAGTCATATAACCTAATTTCAATTTAAATTCTACGAAAAAATCCGAGATATCATGGTCATTATTACAATTTCGTTTTTCCGGTAACACCTTTAAAATTTTCTGATTATTAGTTATAATTAAAATAATCCATAATATCAATATTAATATTCGATTTTATTATTTCTGGTTATTGTCCCACTCATATTATATAATTTCACGGATTAAGGAAGACTTTATAAGATGATTTTTTTTATATTGATGTATATCTATTTTTTTGAATAATCATGTATATTCATTTGCATTAATTTTTCATATAAGAAAATATTCATGTATATCGGAGATACCTTGATGTATATATTTTTTCCGGCGTGCGTTAATAAAATACATATTTAATTATCTCATTAATACAATTTATTTAGTTTGACTTTCCTTATTTGTTTAAATAACCGAATTAACATGAATATTGTGATTTATATACTTTAATTATCTCATTATCACACTTTAATTAACATCAATATTGAATATTGACTTTCCTTATAAATATGATCCATTGTCCATAATAATAATGATTTGACTACAATATATTATTTTATATAGATTTAAATTTTGACTATATTTTTAAACATAACTTTTATTACCGTATTTTGATAATTTACAAAACTATTTGATTTCTATTTATATTCTAGTTTAAATAATTTATTATCGTTATTTATATTATATTTTACATATATAAGTATATGTAATGGATAGTTATAAAATTGATCACGCAATCAAATTTGACCTTACATATTTAAGGTCAATGTAGGTCAAAGCTTTGAATATTGTAATTCTAAACATTTTTTGTATATGATTAACCATTAATTTATAATTAACGGTCCATAATAATAATGATGATTTGACTAAAATATATTTTTTTTATTTACATTAAAATTTTGACTATATTATTACATTTAAACAACTTAATTTTAGAATTAATGATCAATAATTTAATTAATAAGTTGACTAAAATTTTCAAAGATAAGTTTACCTTATTTTGATAATTTACAAAACTATCTGATCACTATTTATATTCTAATTTAAAAATTTTATAATCGTTTTTATTTATATTATATCTTACATAAATAAGTATATGTAATGGATAGTTATAAAATTGATCACGCACTCAAATTTGACCTTACATATTTAAGGTCAATGGAGGTTAATGCTTTGAATTTGGTAATTCTAAACATTTTTGGTATATGATTAACCCTTAATTTATAATTAATGGTCCATATTAATAATAATGATTTGACTAAAATATATTATTTTATATACATTTAAATTTTGACTATATTGTTACATTTAAACAACTTAATCTAATTGTGTTTATAAATGTTAATAAGTTAAGGACCGTATACAAAATATACAATATACATTTAAATTTTTACTATAGACCGTATTTTCATAAATTACAAATAAATCTCATTTAGATTATGTTTAATTTTGGGAATATTGGATTTTAATAATCCTTATTAAATGGTATTGGCTGATAATAATCCTTATTCGTTTTATCACCACTGGTGGTCCCAAATACAAAAAAGTTGGCCCCCAATGGTCCCCCGTTAAATTTGACTTAACGGCGTTATAGTTTTTTATGAATTTCAAACCAATTTTTTAGGGCTTTTGATCGTTAGGAAGATACGAGTTGATTGGTGTAAAGTTTACTTTGAAATAGTTCTTCAAAATGACGAAACAATGCTTCAATTCGGGTGTTTGAACTTACAATCAACCAAAATCAAGTCGCTTGGATCATTGTTTCGAGCTAAGTTTTACATAAATTGACTTGTATCCTGCTAACGATCAAAAGCCCCAAAACATTGGTTCGAAATTCTGAAAAAACTATAACGTCGTTAAGTCATTTTTAACGGGGGGCCATTGGGGGCCATTTTTTTTTGAATTTGGGACCGCCAGTGGCGATAAAACGAATAGGGATTGTTATCGGCTAATTCCATTTAATAGGGATTATTAAAATCCAATATTTCTTAATTTTGGCATTATTACAATTATACTTTACAAGTTTGTTATTTTTTATAATAACCGTAAATTTAGAATTATATTCTCCTATTATATTCTAATAACCGTAAATTTAGACCTTATTATAATTATAAATAAATTACAATTGTTGGCCTATCATTTCTATTTATATTATATTTTACATAAATAAGTACTAAGTAACTAATTTATTCCAAATCCATTGCTTTGAATTTTGTAATTTTAAACATTTTTGGTATATGACTAACCATTAATTTATAATTAATGGTCCATATTAATAATAATGATTTGACTAAAATATATTATTTTATATACATTTAAATTTTGACTGCATTGTTACATTTAAACAACTAAATCTAGTTGTGTTTATAAAGGTTAATAAGTTAAGGACCGTATACAATATACACAATATATAATATACATTTAAATTTTTACTATAGTGTTAAGGACTGTATTTTCATAAATTACAAATAAATCTCATTCAGAGTATGTTTAATTTTGACATTATTACAATTATACTTTACAAGTTTGTTATTTTTTATAATAACCGTAAATTTAGAATTATATTCAAAAAACGTACAATAATATCACTACGTGAATATCGCCTTTTAGCCACATATGTGGTCTGGGCGATTTGCCACACTTTGGCTTAAATGTGTGGCTAAAAGGTCTTTGACCATGTTTGAAAACCTTCCAGAATGTTTTGGCCACACAAGTTATTCTTCATGTGACCATTCTATACCTACTCTGGTAGTTTTCGCCACACTTTGAAAAAAATGTGACAAAATCTAGCCACATTATAAAAACGTGTGGCGAAATCTAACCTACAGTCATAGTTTGTTTGATCTTTATTACATGTGACCAAAAACACATGTATTAGCCACACTCTAAGGGAAAACTGTGACATTTAACTAGCAACATGTTTTAATAGTGTGGCCAAATGTGATGAACGGCTACTGTATTGATAAGAGATGTGTCTAAAAGGTAAAAGATATAGCTGCTTATATTACGTTGTGTGACCTAATGTCACATTTGTCAGCCACATTTTTAATAATGTGGTGAAATATAACGAACAACCATTGTATTTATTAGTAATGTGGCTAAAACGCTTAAAATATATGGCCGCTTATACGAGGTTGTGTGACCAAAGAGTAGTTTAGTTTTATATGGCTAAAACACTTTAGTTTTCCTAAGTTATTTTTCCTAACTAATAGTGACAGCAAAACAACAAATGTGACTATTATTAGTTAATGGCCACACTTTATGCTTCATGTGACCATAACCTTCACCTCCTCCCAATTACAAATCTAATCCATAAACATCGATTGAAGCTCATTACTCTTCTTCATCACTTTGATTCTTCCTCCAAACTTCACCAACCATCCTGCAATCAAATCTAACGGGGGTTTTCAACATGATTAATTAGAACCCTAGAGATGTCAAAAAATGTTAGGGTTTGAGTTTTGTTGAGAGCAGTTGGCTGACAGATTCGTTCTCGTTTATTGATTGGTCTGTAACTCGATGTTAAACAACGATTATGTAACATCCCAAATTTCAAGATTTTTAAAAATATGGATTTTAATAAGTGAAGGGTGTTAAACTTGAAAATAAACCAAAGAAGGGTCAAAGAGGCAATAAAAAAAAGGGTGGGTGATGTATATTTTTGGATGTTCTGGATGTGTGTGTGGACAGAAGAAGAAAATGAGCAAGAAGAAGAGAACGAGCAAGAAGGAGAACAGATGATTTCACTTCTCAAATCGATTATCAAATCGAGCATTAGAAAATACATAATCATCGTCTAGTAGATCGATCATTGGGTAAGTGTTTCTAACCCTAAAGTTGGGGCTTTGTTATCTACACTTCATGCATGATGATCTAGTACGTGTTTTATGTGATTATGATGAACTGATAGTGATAATCTTGATTATGTGATCTATTACTAGTTATAATTGTTGATTCTATCATAGTAGTGTCAAAATGTGTTCAAGAGTATACCATATTTGATTAACACAGTTGATAAATTAGAGATCTTTAATGGATGTGGTTATATGATTATAATCTGTACACATAAGTTGATTGTTGTAATGCATCAAACATAAGAGGTCATTGTTAAAATGTGTGAGCAAATAGGCATTTCAGATCGTGCGTAGATATTTAAAGTAATGATTTCAAATGAATGCACACAAGGTGTTTGTGAAAATGTCTCAACCAAAAAGGAATTAAAAGAGTTGTTAAGATGTGAAATTCATATTACTGCTGTCAATAAAGTTCGTATAAAATCATAGAAAAATTGGGTGAATGTGTATTATACAAGCTTGAAAACCTCTATTGATGTTCTAGGTTTCATCTTTGAACACGATAAGCTAATTCAGACTCAATACGGATCAAAACAGTAGATTAAAATGATGACAGCATGTTGTTTGTGAATAATAGTTAGATTATGTTGTTGTCCTGATCTTTGAATAATCATATAAAATAGTATAAAAATCCAAGAAAGATGTATTTTATATTCTTGAAAAGCTCATTGAGTCTACTACGTTTTATATGTGAACATGAAAACCTGTTTCGGATGAAATATTGGTCAAAACAGTTAGTTTCTGGAGCAATACAGCAGATACTATTTTCTGTTTTGACAGAAAATAGGTTGCTGACCTGTTTTGTTAAAAATCACATATAATAAACTGTAGCTCCGATAAAGGTGAAATTTATATGCTTGGAAACCTCTGTGAGTTTACTACATTCTACTTTTGAGCATATTAAGTTAGTTCTGACTTTTAACTGGTCAAAAGTTGAGGTGAATAGGTGCTGCACAAAAGGTACAGTACTGAAAATAGTTGTTTTCATAATAATAAATGGTGTGCGCACTTGTTCAGAAGAGATTATAACAAAACTGCTTTAATGTAAATTAATGCCATAATGTATGAAGTTGCTAAGTAGAGCCTAGTCGTATATGTACTGAGTTAACCGTTAAAACGGGGGAAGTGGATAAATGACTTGAAAATGTTTAACTGATAACTTGATGAACACATTGATGATTCTTGGCTTGTTAATTATTCGGTATGAATGAGAGTTGTATGAAAATATAAAGAATACTAATGTCGAGTGTCCACATTATGTATTCTAACTTGTTGAAAGTTGACTTTAACAAGCTAGGTATGTTGAAGCTTGGAAGCCAACGAGTCAAATGGACGAAGTGTAATCAAGCTCCTATGAACAAAGGTAAGTTTATCTTATATCTAGTTTAAGAAGTTACAAGTCTTATTAGTATGTTTTGATTTATTATGAATATCAAATGGATACGGGCCGCCTTGACCCATTAATTGCAAGTTGATTCTTTTGACTATACTTAGTGCGTACTGGTTGTTTTAACTCGTTACAGTTTGAAGTTTACCCTACCAAATGTCTAAGTGGGAATTACTCGTGTCTAGAATATAAATAGTACTAGATTTTGTGTAGTACGGTTTGATTTGGGTTTCGGGCCAGCTTGTCGATTATAATAATAATATAGTAACTAGATGAAGATTTGACTCGTTGGTGAATATTAAATTAGTAGCATGATTTAATTAGATAAATGATTCGTTAAGTTGTTTAGACGGGTTGTAAATAATATGTTGAAAAGTTGTAACCGTTTCTAAAGTTGAATTTTAGTTGAGACGTGAAATAGTATTAAGATTAATTTAAATGGGTTGTAATTATGTTGATGGGTTATAATCATGCTGATTAGAAACAGGTACGCGAAGCTTATGATCAATCGGGCGAGTTAAGATACATAATAAATTGAATCTTTGGAATTGCATAACAGTAGCCGGCATAGACTACGCTGGACCTGGTTTGGCTTAATATTTTGACTAATGTTACTCAGGGTTTAATATCTTATTTATATATAATATTTAAATATTGGCAATAACTAATATAGGGTATTGGATTGCTTTAGGCGAAGCCCACAAATGGAAGCGAAAAGCCGAAGATCAAGTGCTCAGATTTGGACACCAATACACATCAAAGTGTAAGTTTCTAATATTGATAATGAATTATGAATAAGTTTTAAAATATGTACTATCTTTGATTAAAAGACAAGTTCCTACGGATATTATACGTGATATTCGGATATTATACGTGATGTGTGGATACATGTTAGGACTTTTGGTACTGTTGACATTACATATTATCACCAACAATTTTTTTTAATTGAGTCGTTCCGACCCTGACCCGTTCCGACCCATAACCCATTTCGACCCAACCCAACCCATTTGCCACCCCTATGTTTAATGTATATTACGGGTTAGGCGAGTTGTACCTCTTAAGACACAATTTAAAAAATATTCAAAAACAATAATAAAAAAATCATAAGTCAAATTATAAATAAAAAACGGAAAAAGTAAAAAAACTAAAACATTTCCTCCGTTGTCCTTGTTCAAAAAAAAATCGACCTGAAACTCGTTTTGACCCGTTCCGACCTTGACCCATTTTGACCCGGACTCGTTATGACCCGAAACTTTTGACCCTGACCCATTCTGACCCTAACCATAACAACCCCTTTTTTTAATTGACCCGTTTCGACCCATAACCCGTTTCGACCCAACCCAACCCATTTGCCACCCCTATGTTTAATGTATATTGACGGGTTATGCGAGTTGTACCTCTTAAGATACAATTTAAGATTTTATGCATAATGGGCCATTAGAGATTTCAAGGCCCAATATGATCCATTAGGATATGTATGAGTTGTTTTTGTCTATTATGGTCTAATATGACTCCCTATAACACGATATAACCCTTAAATATCTAATGTTACATATCACATGCCATAATAAACCACTAAGAGATTTCAAGCCCTAATATGACCCATTAGAGCGACTATGACATGAAAAAGTCTATAATGGGCCACTAACACCAACAAGGCCAATAAGACCTATGATGAAAGTATCACATGTTATCGGCTATTAACATCTAACTATGACTAATGACATTCCTATACAACCTTCTTAGAGCCACTATGATGTGATAAAGGCTATAATGGGTCACAAACACCAGTTAAGGTCCAATAAGGCCCATTGATGAAAGTAAGACATTTTGTTGGACGTTAACCAAACTATGACTCACTATACTCATATTCAACCCTTTTAGAGCAACTATGATATGATAGAGACTACAATGGGTCACTAACAACAATTAAGGCCCAAGACGGCCTATTAATGCAAATTATGACGACCAACTATGACTCACTAGACTCCTATACAACCTGTTAACGTAACTATGACAAGATAGAGACCATACTGGCCATTAACAACAATCAAGGCCCAATATGGCCCATTAATAAAAGTATGACATGTTATTGGGCGTTGACCCATGCCTATGGCTCACTACACTCGTATACAACCCTCTTGTAGCAACGGGGACATGATAGTTGCTATAATGGCCAATAGTACCATTCAAGGCCCATTGATGAATGCATGACATGTTTTGGGCGTCAACATCTAAGTATGACTAATGATAGTCATATACAAACTTCTTAAAGCAACTATGACGTAACCAAGGGACACTGCCATCTAACTGTGAGTCTATGACTAATGATAGCCAAATAAGGCCTATTAACGAAAGTATGGTGTGTTTCGGGCGTTAGCACCTAACCATGACTAATGACACTCCTATACAATTCTTTTAGAGCAACTGTGACATGATATATGCTATAATGAGACACTAGCACCGATCAAGAACTAGTATGACCCACTAATAAGCGTATGGTTTATTATTGGGCGTAAACACTGATTACTACACTCTTATACAACTCTTTTGGAGCAACTATAAATATCACTTGTATTTATTTTATATGTTTTTATATTTAAAATACAATTTGTTATATTATTTAAGGTTTAATTAGTTGTTATATATATATATATATATATATATATGTACACACACACACACTAACAACTTTTTATTATAATTATTAAAAATAAAAATATTTAATTCTATTTATTTTCTATTAATTTTACTTCCCTCAAAATTTCAAATTAAATTCACCCCCTCTTTTCTTCAAAAAATTTTGAATTACCCTCTCATTCTTAAATTTAATTTCAAATTAACCTACATTTTTTCTTTCTCTTCATTACTTCGTATTCTTCTTCTTCTTCATCTCTCTACACACACCATCTTTCATCTTTAATTCTCTAACTCACTCAATTTTTAACCAAATCCTTTGATTCCGGGCTCTAATCTTATTATTTTTGCGAGAGGAATTCACGTATGGTGTCGGTTTCCATCAATTCTATCTCGATTTTTGTCGGTTTCGTGTTGAGTATGAAGAACCCTAAGAACCAAGTTTGGGGAGTTTTAATTTTAAGTGTTATTTCTTGTAATTGAAGTTTAGTACATCTTCTTTCATCGCTAAAAAGGTATGTATTTCACTTGTAATTGAAGCTTAGTACATCTTCTTTCATTGCTGGCAGATTCGTTTTTTTTTATTTATTGGTATGTAACTTGATGTTAAACGATGATTATTGAAAGATTGCTGATTCTAGGATTTAGTACTATGAGTCTAGTTTCCAGAAAGGTAAAGTTTGTAATTTTTGGACGAGTTTTGAATAGTTTTTATAATTTTACAAAAACACTGGTCAAAGCTGATTTGGGGAGTTATATTATGGTCTGTCTTTCCGACACCATAACTCCCTAATGACAAAACCAAACGGGTTGGTTCCAGTTCTGAAAATTAGTATTATGAGCTATGAAGACAACCCAATTGGTCTTGCACAATTTGGATTAATGAGTTGATAGAACCATTAAACAAGTGTTTGTTGTGCAATCTGCTGAATTGTTGGTACATATCTTTAATGTTTGAATTATTGTGAGTTTTGTATGCATGAGAAAAATATAATAAAAATTGTTTGAGAAACCTAATTCAAATATTCTACTGTGGTAAATTTTGTAGAATTTATACTTCATCTTTTCTTAGTGAATAAAATCAGTTTGTACATGCTATAATCTATCTCATGAACTAAGTGATCATAAGTTAAGTTGTATGATGAATGTTTGGTTGATTTGCCATGATACGATGTGTGAATACATGTTAGGACTTTTTAGTACAGTTGACATTGATTATTATCACCAACGAGTCGTCAATTCAAGTTTGTGTTTGTGTATACATTATGTCGAAGTTTGCGTGAAGGTCGTTGTGCTATGCGTCGATTCAAGTTTTTATTTTTATATTTTTTACCCTATATATGTATCATATATTTTTCTCTCTTTATAGGGTTGGAACACAGAAATATGGCTAAAAAAGTCCGCGACCGGGAGAGACAACCGCACGAAAGAGGGTAATGATGGCAGTATATCTCAGCATACGGGCGGTTCAATAGGATTTGATGAGCATCGTATCCGCTTGGTAAGCTAGTTTTATTTGTAAATTCAATCTTAAAAAATTAGGTCAAAAATTATACTTGTTTATGCTTTAACGTTTATTACATTACTTCTTATTAGGAAAAAGAACATGGTCAAAAAGTTAAGTGGATTGAAGTATTCTTATATACCCACCTCAGCAAAGAAAGGAAGAAAAAGTATTGTGTGGGCGCATTAATAACCTTATTGGATTTGATTTTTGTACGGAAAAGTCAGAACACACATTTGTAAGTTATCTTTATCATTTTTCGTTTTATTATATAATTAGGTATAATATATCAACCAGGGGCGAGCAAATGAAATAGACCGTTTCATATTTCATATACATGTGGTAACATAAAAACTGCTAACACTATAATTTAATATACATGTGGTATACTCATAAACGGGTTGGTTTGGTTTATAACTAAAAATTTAAATGCAAATTACATATTGATTTTGTGGGTGTAATATATAAACAGGTTGGTTCGGGTTCAGGTCCATGAAACCAAACCGGAACCAAACCGTTAGTAACGGTTTGGTTTGGTTTGGTTTGGTATAAAAGTTATACGGTTTGGTTTTGGTTTACATAAATTAAAAACCGCTACCAACGGTTTGGTTTATAGTTTGACGAAAAACCTCGAAAACCGGACCGTGAACACCCCTACTTGGCTTTGAGGTTTCGCCTTACATTAACCCTTTATTAGTTATTAGTTATGATGCTAATATTTTTAACAATTTTAGGTTCAGAAACTTAGAGCCGAAATGGAAAAAGAACTAGAAAATGAAAGGAAATCAAGAAACGAGTTGGAAGAACGAGCAACGAATGGATGTTGGTACATGTATGTCAGTAGTTCATAGTCTAGCATTTGTAATCGAGTCTGTAATGTAATTATGTTTTGTTTATGTTTGTTTTGTAATGCGCGAAGTTGTCAACAAGTTCGCTATGGCGAACTTGTTGAATCAGCGAAGTTATTGACAACTTCGCCTGTGGCGAAGTTGTCGTGTTTATATACTGTTTCAGACGAAACAGTTTATGGTTGTTCGTTTAGGGTTTCAGTCAAGTGTTCGAGTTTAAGCAGACGTGTTTGCTAGTTCCAGTGTCTGTGATAGTGACTACGAGTCACGTGTTCGGTTAATAATATTACGTGTTTGATTCATTGCTTGTGTTATTCTTTATCTACACTCGTAATCTACCTACGCAGGGATTCCGCACCTGCGTTGTTAGAGAACATCCCGTGTACGATCCGTCCAGGAACCTACAATTGGTATCAGAGCCAATCGGCTCGATTGTGAGGTTCGGGATTTCACGCGGGTGTAGTTTCGTCTCGTTTGACCTATTCGCGAGACGTATTTTTGTTGGGATTGTGTTCTACTAGTGCTTGACAGTCATTTTCAAGCCTTAACATTGATCGGGAGCTTCTGGTTTGAAGAAAACAGATCTGGAAAAACTTCCAGGTTCATCGGGCGAACTTGCTGATCTTCAGGCGAAGTTGTTGAATTCAGGCGAAGTTGCCGTCACTGGAATTAGGGTTTTTGGCGAAGATATAAGGTTTGGCGAAGTTAACCACAACTTCGCTCAACTCATAAGTTCGCCTTAGCGAAGTTATCCGCAACTTCGCTTCACACTTAAGTTCGCCAGAGCTAAGCGAAGTTAACTTTAACTTCGCCAATTCAAGCGAATTAAAGACCTCAGCGAAGTTCTCTGTTCAGCGAAGTTGACCTTCAAGCGAAGTTATCCTTAACTTCGCTTACTGAGCTGTTTTAATATTTTCTTGTTTTTTTCAGGTTTTTCAGGTCTTACAAGGATGTCGTCTATCAACATCTCCGATTTGGTCAAGATGGAAGTTGAGGCAGGGTCAGCCACTAAGGCCCCGAGGTTGATGAAGGGAACAGACTTCGTGGCATGGAAGGATAGATTCATCCAGTACATTAAATATCAGGATGCCAAAATGTGGGTGTGCATTCAAGATGGATACGTCCCTCCAACCATGCAATACGAAGGACGTGACGTGGTGAAGAAGTACAGTAAAATGGAGGACGAAGAAAAGAAAATGTATGAGGCCGAGAGCAAGGCCCATGCAGCGATAACAATGGCACTTCCTCAAGAAGTTCTCCATACGTTCCGAAAGTACACTTCTGCAAGAGAGCTTTGGGATGCTCTGGAAAACAGATTCGAGGGGAACGTAGGTATCCGTGCCTCAAAGATTAAACTCTTGAAGACCCAGTTCTCCGTCTTCAAATATTTGAAGAATGAATCTTTGGATGATATTATCACCAGATACTATCATCTAATGACAGAGCTTAGCAATTATTCGATTGCCTACCGAGAAGAAGAGATCGTCGAAAAGCTTCTCGATGCTCTCCCACCGAAGTGGGAAATGTACACCGTCCTTATGAGGGAAGACAGAGACTTTCCTAACGTTGATTTGGAAACTGCAGTAAACAAGCTCAGAACTTATGAGCTCAATATGGTTAGAAAAGAAACACCAACAGACCAGATACAAGACCCTGGTATGTATGGTGCAAAGATTAACTCAGGCTCAAGTTCGAGACCTGAATCTGCAGCTTTTTACTCAAAAGGGGAGTCAGGTCCCGACTTTCCTCATGATGGAAACGTTTCTGTAAACACGAATGGTGATGTATGTTTCGTTGCTGGAGGATCTAGTACTTCAAAGCCTCAAGCATCCACAAGTAGTTTTTCTGTAAATGCATCAAGCAATAATTATACCAAGATGCCTATGAGTGTAAAATCTGCTGAAGAGCAGTTTGCAGTCTATGCTTCATTTATTGCTTCCTACGAAAACTACATCCAGGGGAAGATTGTGGACCCTGCAGTTCTGGATGAGGATTATGACCAGATCGATGCTGATGATCTGGAAGAGATGGATTTGCAATGGCAAATGGCGATGATTGTGAGACGTGTTAAAAGGTTTATGAACAAAACTGGAAGAAAGTTTGTTGGAGGTAGACCCGGGTTCGACAAATCCAAGGTAAGGTGCTATAATTGTCAACAGTATGGGCACTTTGCTAAGGAATGCAGAAATGAGAAGGTTGAACGAGGACAAGGTCGGCCTACACAACACTCTGGAGTTAACAGAGAAATAAATGCCATGTTGACCAGAGAGGCAGGAGAGTACAACTGGAACCAGCATTTAAATGGTTCTGGTGAACAGGCTAACATGGCTGAGACTGAAGCTGAAGAATGTGAGAAGGTTGAAGAAATTGAGAAAACAAATGAAGAAGAAACCGCTTTCATGGCAAATGACAAAGATAATCGCTCCGAGGTAAGTCCTACAACTATTTGTACTAGTTGTGAGAATTTGTCTGAGCAACTTAAAACAATAACTGATCAATATGTCCATTTAGATGCTGACTTTAAAACTATCAAAGAAGATCACCATTTTACAAAAGCAAGAGAAACAAGTTATAAAATTAAAATAAAAGCATGTGAAAAAGACATTCAAAGCTTAAAGCTTAAACTTGCTGAGAAAATTGAAATTATTGATCTTAGTTATGAAGTTTTAGAAGAGAAAACAAAATTGATTGCTGATCGGGATAAACAGATTGCTGACCACCAGGTAAAGGTGGTGGAACTGAACCGCAAACTTGAGCAGTTTAGAAATTCCTCGGCAATCCTTGATCACCTCGTGAGTGATCCAGGTACCTCTGCAAAGAGGGGAGGAATCGGATATCACGAAGTTCCACCACCCTTTAACCACAATTATACATATAATCCGAGTGTTCAGAAATCTGTTGAGTTCGAGGTTACTCAGACACCTCCAATAAAGATTACAAGGGTAGAATCAAATGTTAGCTGTGGCGAAACAAGTACGCCAGTTTCTAGTGTAAATCTTTCTGTTTCAAGTCCGGTCTCATCTGTTTCGGATAATTTGTCCGAATCTCGTCAGACAAAAGAAAAGGTAGAATTACCCACCAGTGGAGATAATGATAAAGTATCTAAAAAGAATACTCCACTCAATCCGTACGTCCCACCTTATGTGAGACAAACGGATAGTAAGACTGCCTCTACATCCAAATCAACATTTGACAAGAAAGTGGAGAGACGATGTTGCTTTAGATGTAACAAATTAGGGCATTTAGTTGCAGACTGCCCTCTGAAGCCGAGATTCAGAGGTGTGAGGCCTAACAAAACTGAGAATAAGCGTAATTTTGTAAATGCTAAAAATGGAAACTTTTCAAATGTCAAAAATGTACCCAATTCAAGTTTTCATAAATACAAACCTCAGTTTTTCAACCAAACCACAAGATATAACTCTTTCAATTCTCATAGGTTTGGAAGGCATTATACTCATTCTGCAAGGAGATTCCCTAACAGGACTTACAGAAATTATCCTGACGCTAACTTGAGAAAGCCAGGATACGGGATGTATCGATCCAAGACCAATTGGTCTTGGGTCCCAAGATTCTAACTCTTTGTTTTATGGTGCAGGAACAGTTGAACAGGGCTGCAAACAATCTTTGGATTGTAGATAGCGGCTGTTCCAGGCACATGACAGGCAACAAACACTTGTTGCACGACTTAAAACCTGTTCAGGGAGCTAGAGTTAGTTTTGCTGGTGAAAGCGGAGGAAGAATAACTGGAAGAGGAACTGTGTCAAATGGGAGAATGACACTTGAAAATGTAAACTTTGTGGAGGAATTAAAGCACAATCTGCTGAGTGTGTCGCAGATCTGTGATAAAGAATACACTGTCCATTTCACTAAGAATGAAGCGATTGTATTGAAGCCTGGTTTTCATATACCAGAAGAATGGATAGTAATGAAAGCTCCACGTGAAACGAATACATACGTGATGGATATGAGGTCTACTGAAATGGCCACCAGAGAATCCTGTTTAATGACAAAGGCAAGCGAATCAGAATCAGAATTATGGCACAGGAGAATGGGACATATTCATCTTCGTAAGATGAACTTCATTGTCAAAAATGGGCTTGTGATGGGCGTTCCCTTAAAGAGTTTTAACTTTGAAGATAAATGCATAGCGTGCAAGAAGGGAAAACAACACAAGAAAAGCCATCTCACCAAGACGATCAACTCAATTGCTGGTACTCTAGAACTACTTCATATGGATCTCTTCGGTCCGGTGAATGTACAAAGTCTAGGCGGTACTTCTTACTGCTTGGTGATAACTGATGATTACTCGCGATACTCGTGGGTATATTTTCTGAAAACGAAAGACGAGACGACTCAGATGGTAAAGAATCTCATTACAAAAGTCGAGAATGTCATGAGTAAATCAGTTAAATTCATCAGAAGCGACAATGGGACAGAGTTCAAGAACTTTGAGATGGAAATCTTTTGTCTACAGAAGGGTATTGAGCATCAATACAGCGCTCCGTATACGCCACAACAGAACGGAGTAGCTGAAAGGAAGAACCGAACGTTGATTGAAGGAGCCAGAACTATGCTGGCAGACTCAAAGCTTCCTGTGATGTTCTGGGCTGAAGCAGTGGCTACAGCCTGCTATGTTCTGAATCGGGTGTTAACAGTTAAGAGACTTGGAAAAACTTGTTACGAGCTTATGCACGGTAGGAAGCCCAACTTGTGCGGTCTTGAACCATTTGGTTCTCCTTGTTCGATTTTGAAGACTAACTCGAAATTTGGTGAAGTAGCCGATGAGGGAATCCTAGTCGGTTATGTTGTTGGGACTCCCAACAGACGGGTCTTCAATACGACAACTTGCAAGGTGGAGGTGGTTTGTAACACCGACATTACTAGTTACCAACCGCCAAAACCAAGCAATGGACCTGCTGAGCTGTTTGACTATGTTAAACTTTTTAAGTCGTTTAACGTACCTAATTTGGAAATTTCTGAAGAAGACGAAAGAGCTGTGACGAAGATGATACTTGATGAGGAAGAGAATATATTGCAACATCAGATTTTTGAGAAATCTCAACCTTCCACATCAAACACAATCGATACCCCTGCGGCCTCAACTGAAGATGAATTTATTAATCCTTTTCACTCTCAGCCAGAAACAACCATAGATGAGATCTCTTCAAACTTGGAAGACAATTTACATGTCAGTGCTGTTCCGACCACGAGAATTCACAAAGATCACCCATTGGAGAATATTATAGGTGATGTGTCCTCTGGTGTACAAACCAGAAGTAGCTTGAATGAGCACACCTGTGTTTATACAAGCATTAAAGATACAGGTATTATGAATGAATGTTTGTACTCTTGCTTCATAAGCCAAATTGAACCGAAGAATTATCAAATGGCTTTGAAGGACAGCTCGTGGGTCGAAGCTATGCAAGAAGAGTTGGCTCAGTTCGAGAAAATGGAAGTTTGGACTTTGGTCGAAAAACCAAAGAATGTGCATGCTATAGGCACGAAATGGGTGTTCAAGTGCAAGAGAGATGAAAAGGGGATTATTGTGAGAAATAAGGCGAGGATGGTTGTTAAAGGTTTTAATCAGCAAGAGGGTATTGACTACAATGAGGTTTTCGCTCCTGTTGCCCGGTTAGAAGCGATTCGATTGTTTTTGGCGTTTGCTGCTTTCAAAAAGATGAAGGTGTTTCAGTTGGATGTAAAGAGTGCGTTTCTTAACGGGAAAGTTGACGAGGTTGTGTATGTTGAGCAACCACCGGGTTTTCCTGACCCAGACTTTCCTGATCATGTATACAGGTTGAGCAAGGCGTTATATGGTTTACATCAGGCACCTCGTGCCTGGTATTCAACGTTATCGGACTACTTGCTGGAAAATGGTTTTGAAAGGGGTTTGATCGACAGTACGCTGTTTGTGAAGAGAGAAGGATGTGACTTCTTACTGGTTCAAGTCTACGTGGATGACATCATTTTTGCTGCATCAAGAGTATCCATGTGTCAAGATTTTGAGGCTGTCATGAAGAAACGATTCGAGATGAGTGCTATGGGTGAACTAACTTTCTTTCTAGGATTGCAGGTTGATCAGAAGAAAGATGGGATGTTCATTCATCAAACAAAGTATGTTCATGATGTGCTGAAAAGATTCAAGATGGAGGACAGTTCTCCATATGACACTCCAATCTGCGTCAATCACAAATTGGGAGCTGAATCAGATGGTGACGCAGATGTGGACCCTACTCTGTATCGGGCGATAATAGGTTCTTTAATGTATTTAACTGCTTCTAGGCCTGATATAATGTTTTCTGTTTGTCTTTGTGCTCGCTTTCAGGCAAACCCAAAGGAATCTCACATGAAAGGTGTGAAGAGGATTTTGCGGTATCTCAAGGGCAAGCCGAAACTAGGATTGTGGTACCCAAAGGGAGGAGACGTTGAACTGGTGGCATATACTGATTCTGATTATGGAGGTTGTAATCAGAGTCGGAAGTCAACAACAGGAGGCTGTCAGTTTCTCGGAGGAAGATTAGTTTCCTGGCAGTGCAAGAAACAGACATCAGTTGCAATTTCAACTTGCGAAGCTGAATACATGGCAGCATCCAACTGCTGCTCTCAGGTTTTATGGATTCAGCAACAATTGCGCGACTATGGTCTGAATTTCTTACTCACTCCTATTTTAATTGATAACACTGCCGCCATCTCAGTAATTAACAATCCCGTGAAGCACAGTAAAACTAAGCATATTGACATTCGTCATCACTTCATACGGGATTGTGCTGAGAAGAAACTGATCAAGATCGAAAAAGTTGATACACTTGAAAATTTTGCTGACTTGTTTACAAAAGCATTTGATAAATCCAGATTTCAAAACCTAATTGAGCTAAATGGGATGATCAATCCCGAGTAACCATGTCTTTGTTTTTGATTCAAAAAAAAAAAAAAAAAAAAAAAAAAAAAAAAAAAATGAGTCTTTATTGCTTAAAATTAGTCGGTTACCTCAGTTTGATGGACATCTCCTCGGATATGTTTTGGTCCTTGTTTTCGACTTAGGAAATGAGGATAGCCATTAACCGGAAGACTGAAAGTAACTGGGGCAGTGTTGACATGTTTTTCTTTCAGTTGCTGAAAATTAGTCGGTCATTCTTAGTAAGAAGGACACATACTTGTATGTGGTCGGTCCAGCTGATCCAATGGATCTTCAGGATAGCCGTTTACCTGATGACTTTGACATGATTGGGGCAATTGAATTCAAAATTTTTTTTAGGGAAATGAAATTACTTTTCAAGTCTATTACTTCGTAAGAAGTTCTTTGCTGTGTTTAAAAGAAAATTGATCCAACCTTGGAAAATGATATATATACTGACTATGTGTGCCTAACTAGTGAAGTTATTAAGCTTAAAAGGCTTGAGAACAGTCATTGTATGTCATGGTAATTTTAATGGTGCGTAAAAGTAGATGTGATACTAACTTAAATTTACTCGAATTTATGTGGAAACCTCTTAAGAGTTTTGTATGTCTTCATACATATCTTTTCGAAGGATAGGCAGAAAAGCAACTACCCAGTCTTACACGAGCCCGTGAGTGTTCTGATTCCCGTGAAGAAAGCATTTCAAGACACTGCAGTGATCCAGATTCGGGACTTGCAGTAGTTTAGTACTCCGATGAAAATTCTTATGTTTTGTTTAAAAAAAAAAAAAAAAAAAAAAAAAAAAAATACATGTATAGTTTTTGTACTTATGAGAAATAGTGACAATAAACACGAGAACCGAAACTTCTCAAGGTTTCTCAAGTTTGGAGTAAGAAGAAAACGGGAAGCAGACAACGAGTATCTACAAGTTAATCAGACACTATGGGTCGAAGTCAATTCGGGGTGACTTGGGTATAGCCAAATACGCTTTGAGAATAGATAGAAGGCATCATTACCTCTGAGTTGTTGCCAACTTAAATTTTTGAGCTTAACTGAACCTTAATCCGTATCACAGAAACAATGAAAACCATTTAAGTTATTACATGCTTACAACCTGTTTCTCTATGTCATAATACAGCCAAATACGGATCCAAGTGACAGTCACATAGTTAGTATGATTCCTGTTCGGATCTTTTCTAAAACGTAGTGGTCCCTGACTAGACTGAAATTTGATCCCTTATATTCGTTAAAATTTTATAAGTATTTTCTGTTTTTGTAGTTATATTTTTATTGTCGGTTACTGGGTCTTGATCATTTTTGTTTAACTCTTTTTGGTAACTTATAAGGATATATTCAAGATTTTTCAAACTGAAAGGGCTGTTTTTTGTAAATATCGGGCGAAGTTGTTGAATCGGCGAAGTTGTACTTAACTTCGCTTAGGCGAAGTTAAGAATAACTTCGCCTGAACCAACTCAGCCCTATAAAAGGGGTTTTCAACAGTAAAATTTTTTATTATTAACTTTTTCCGGCGAACTTAACCATAATTCCGGTTAACCTTTCTTATATACACTTTCGATTTCGATCTTTTGTTCCTTGTTTCTACTATACTGAGTGGTATGTGTTGTCGATTTCATCCTTTCATTCACTTTATACTTTTACCCGGTTAGAGACCTCGGGTCGTCTAACCCTCGAAACCAAGTTTTTTTCGACCTCTCGTTACGTGTTCATGGACGATCTTTTCATCCATTCACCTTTGAAATATGTTGTTCTTCATGTTTCTATCGTTTAATCGGTCCGAAAACATCGGATTTCGACCTCAGAATCCGAACAGTCGCCGATTCTGTTTCAGGCGAAGTTATGGTTTTGGCGAAGTTAATCTCAACTTCGCCAGACGCTTAAGTTCGCCTAGGGCGAAGTTATCCACAACTTCGCCTGGGCGAAGTTAACCACAACTTCGCCGTGGCGAAGTTATCATCAACTTCGCCTTGGCGAAGTTATCCACAACTTCGCCTTGGCGAACTTAACTGTAACTTCGCCGTGGCGAAGTTATCCTTATCTTCGCCTATATCCTTTTCTTTTAACTGTTTTTTAGACGAATTTACTGATGATGTGAAGTTGTCCCCAACTTCGCCTCAACTTTAATTTCGCCTGTGTATCTTACATCACAACTTCGCACTTGCTACACTGCGAACTTGTGAGTTACGTAAAACGTCTCTAATTTGATTTGTTTTGTGCAGATATGGCTGCAGTTGGAGGAACTGGTGGTGATGATGGTGATGAGCAACGACAATTCTTTCCAGCTCATAACCAATACATTACTTTGGATCCTGACGCACGAGGCGTTGACGACTACAGGGAGATTATCACATTTCTCCAGAGATCAAGGGTGTTTCACGCGATCACTAATACACTACCCATATCTCTGCCTAACATACAAGATTTCTGGCAGACGGTGTATTATGATTGCAGACCTGAGCCTCCTGTGATGCGAGCAACCGTCAATGGTCAAGACATACAGTTTTCTTCGGAAGACATTCGGTTGGCTCTGCAGTTCGGCGATGAGACACGAGACGACCCAACGGAGTTCGTAGCTCCTTTCCGTGACGGAGCATACTTGAGAATGGGTTATTCGGGTCCGCTGGGGGACTCGCAGAGGAGGAAAGGCTTTCTGCTGGACCAATGGCGCTTTCTGATGCACGTGTTAATTGTGTGCATGTCCGGCAGGAAAGCAGGAACAGACGGGATGGGTGCGACGATGCAATCTGCCATGACGGCCCTGACTTACAATCGTCGTTACTCTTTTAGTCAGATGATTTTCTATGAGATTGATCGTCAGAGACGGGCGACGGCGCGAGAACGATTTATCATGTATCCGCGATTTCTTCAAATGATTATTAATCATGTCGCTCCGTCTCTACCGCAACGGCGCCCTATTCGATATGTTGAGTGTGTAACAAAGCGTATTTTTGCTCAATGTAGGACGTCGTGCAACTCTGCAGAGGCAGTAATGGAGGACGAGGATGAACAAGAACTGCTTCGGGTTTACGACCCGATGCATCTTGTTAACCTGTCACAAGCTGATCTGGAAGTACTCAACAACAAGAAGATCTTCTACATTCCTGCTTGGAAGGATCAAGCTAGGAAATATCAAAGAGTAGTGTCGGTATGTGTGAGAGAAGGGGCGCACGCGTAGAGGTAAAGATTACAAGACTCAAGATTTGAAGATCAAGATATGAAGCTACTGCCAAGGGGGAGTCTGTTGGTACATGTATGTCAGTAGTTCATAGTCTAGCATTTGTAATCGAGTCTGTAATGTAATTATGTTTTGTTTATGTTTGTTTTGTAATGCGCGAAGTTGTCAACAAGTTCGCTATGGCGAACTTGTTGAATCAGCGAAGTTATTGACAACTTCGCCTGTGGCGAAGTTGTCGTGTTTATATACTGTTTCAGACGAAACAGTTTATGGTTGTTCGTTTAGGGTTTCAGTCAAGTGTTCGAGTTTAAGCAGACGTGTTTGCTAGTTCCAGTGTCTGTGATAGTGACTACGAGTCACGTGTTCGGTTAATAATATTACGTGTTTGATTCATTGCTTGTGTTATTCTTTATCTACACTCGTAATCTACCTACGCAGGGATTCCGCACCTGCGTTGTTAGAGAACATCCCGTGTTCGATCCGTCCAGGAACCTACAATGGAACAAATGGAAAAAGAACGTAAGGAAAATGAAGAAAGGAGGCAAAAACAATCTGATGAGCTTATGAGAAAGTTTGAGGTCGGTAGTAATTAGTAGTAGTTTCAAATATTTTGAATTTATAACTTATTAGTGAAGGTTTGGTAATGTAAACTTGTTTTGAATTTATGTTGTTGGGTTTGTTAAACTTATGAAAAAACATGTTTTGAATTTATGCTAATGTGTTTAGTTACATTTTTAGCCACACTGACAATAACCTCCAGTGTCTGTATGATATGATTGGCCACACAATACATTACTATGTGTGACGAAAAGTTTGACATTAGCCACACTTTAAATTTATGATATGATTGGCCACACAATACATCACTATGTGTGACGAAAAGTTTGACATTAGCCACACTTTAAATTAGGAAAAGCATTATGTGTGACATACGGTAAGACAATGGCCACACCACAAACTACAAAAGAGTGTTTGACTAGCAAGCTCACATTTTTAGCCACATTGACAATAACCTCCAGTGTCTATATGATATGATTAGCCACACAATACCTCACTATGTGTGACGAAAAGTTTGACAATAGCCACACTTTAAATTACGAAAAGCATTATGTGTGACAAACGGTAAGACAATAGCCACACTATAATCTACAAAGGAGTGTTTGAGTGGCAAGTAAACATTTTTAGTCACTTTTAATGTAATATCCAGTGTCTATATGATATAATTAGCCACTCTATTATTAAATTTAAGTGGTCATTTCTTTGCTATATCCACACGGTATAGGTCACAATGCAAGCATAACACAACCCTATTGGCCACATTAATATAAAATTCATGTGACTGAAACATGAATTCATGTGGCTATATACGTGCAATGGTCACTCATAGTAAATTTGTAACATCCTACTTTTGGTTATAATAATAATATAAATTTTGTCTATTTTATAGTGGGTCGTTATCGGTTTAGATAAAAAGAATAGGAGTTGGGCTAGTGTTGGGTAAATGGATATGGGTTATGGAGTTGGGTTGTGAAAGAAAGAAGGAAAAGACCATGGGCTTAAGCCCATGATCCATAATTATATAAACCATTAATCACCCATTTAATTCATTTCTACACATATCCCTTACACCACCAAAACACACACTTAGCCTTTCTCTCTAGTCCTCTCCTTACCTAAGCCGAAATCAAGAAGGAAATCGAGCACCGACCCGAGGTAATGATAGTATGATATTGTATAAACCCAAACTCGTTAGATATGGTCACGAAACGACGAGCCGACACCGTTAAACCGTTTAAGTCACGAGATCCGGATGGAATCGGGTATAAACCGAACCTAAGATAAGTTTAGGGATCACCCTAGCTCAGATATGGATCAAACGGGACGAAAAACGGTGAAAACGGTGCTGAAACACGTTTTTCCGGCCACCGCCCGATTTTCCGCCACGGCGGTGCCGGAAAGGCGGCTGGGTATTTTAAGGATGTCAAAGAATGTTTCTGACAAACCCTAACCCTAATTCGTTAACGGAGAGTTAACGAACTAGGGGTGATTCGTCAAGTGAATTCGCTAATGAAAGCTTAACGAACTAGCCTTAGTTCGTGTTCAAATTCGTTAAGGATAAGATAACGAACTAACTTCCAATTAGCTTTGACCATATGTTAAAAGAGGTAACGAATTAGAAGGTACAATTCGCTACGTGGACTGGTTCGTTATATGGACTGATTCGTCAGAGGACCAGTTCGTTTGAGGGTCCAATTCGTTACAGGACCAGTTCGTTATGATAACCCAATTCGCTAAGACCAAAGTAACGGATTAGAAGTTTAATAAAATGGCATAATGGTCCCTGGACATATAAAAGAATGGTTTATTTACAAAGAAGCCCTTGAACTTTAAGTTAGCTAAATAAATAATGATTCAAAATTCTAATGGAAAATGTGTTAAGACAGGGGATTTGTCCCTTGGACCCTGCTAGGGGTTGCCGCCCCTAGACCCCGCTGCCAGGGGCGCTGCCCCCGGAGCCTCGTCCGTTGAGGGTTATAATTAGACTAGAAACGCTAGGTGGGTAGTGATAGATAATTGACACATGTAATTGTTATACAGTTAGTCGTGCACAGCTCAAGAAAGGAATAACTATAAACGGTGAACGTAACCGCATTCAGGTGAGTTTCTAGCCCCATTCCTTGTTATGTTTTTTGGCTGTGTGCATACTCGATGTGATTAGTTAATACACTTATCCTAAGTGATAAGTGTATGCCATATATGTATTATGTTAAATGTATGAATGCTTTCTTGTCGGTACATGAACGATCTTCGGATATTGCATGTACTGTCAGGTAATGGTTGATGTTGTATGCATGCTGTAAGATGAAGAATGAATGATGTATGTATGTGCGAAACTTACGATTATGTATATAGAAAGTATGTTATGAAGGTATGGAAGAAAGGGTACCGGACCCTAACAATATCCGAGGATGAAGGGTGACCGGACCCTAATAATATCCGAGGATGGAGGGTACCGGACCCTGATAATATCCGAGGATGAAGGGTGACCGGACCCTAATAATATCCGAGGATGGAGGGTACCAGACCTTAATAATATCCGAGGTATGTAGGGCGAATGATCTTTATAACATATGGTTAGTTATGAATATATATGAAAGAATGATGGACAGGTTAAGTATGTAATGCGTACCTTCGGGCACGTATATGTGTATGTAAAGTAAGTTATGTGATTAACTAGAACTCACTCGGCGTAGCTGACTTTTAGTATGCACGTAGGTTAACAGGTTGAAACAATTGGTTTGAGCAGGACACATGGCAAGATCGAAGAGGCTGGCATCTAATGATTTGTCGTGATGTTTTGATATTATCATTTATGTTATGTTTTAAAGACAAGTTAAGAATGTTTGTAATGAATTGTTGACTTTTATTATTATTTCGCGAAAGTTTTAATTAACTCTGATATTTAGAATTGTGTTTATGAGTAAATCCAACACCAAATGTAGGGCACCGGTAACGGGGCCTTACAAAATTGTCATGTGGCCATTTTCTACTGTTTAGCCACACTTATTGGAGAGGCTTCTTGATGACCAGCAACTAATGCCTGTACCCTTTAGCCACACTTATTACCACAAAAGGCCACTAAAAACTGTGTGTGACCATATCATACCCACGGTGTCGTGACCTTTGGGCACATATGACCTGAACCAAACGTGTGTGGCTAAAGGCCTACGGCCACATTTTTTTCGTGTGGCCGAAGGTCAAGTTTCACGTAGTGTATGGTAAAATCATTTATTTTATTTGTTAGGTTATGATGGTAGTTTGCTTTTTTGGTGGATGAAGGTAATGGTTGGTAATTTTACTTCCACATGTTTAGATCTTCTTTTGGAGTCTCCATTTTATATATATATTTAGATTTTGTTATTATTAAGCTTCTATTAACCGAATCTGAATTTTTAAATTTTTGTTTTAGTGGTTATGTTTAATATGTTTGTTTCTCTAATATGATAGTTTCAATATTCTTTGATTTTTTATGACCGGTTTGATGCATTTGTTTTCTTTCTGCCTATAAAGACATAAAGTTATGTTACATTTTCATATTTTGTAACACCCTTGGCAAACAGAACATCGTCCCACTCTTAGGCTATCCCACATCGGCCGTGGACAAGAGAGATCATTGGTTCATAAGTAATGTCCTGTCTCTTAACATCACCAACGCGTTTTGGGCAACCAAAAACAAATCCGTGAGCTCTTCGTGGGCAGAGCGGACAATATTGGTGGTGCGAGAGGCGGGGTGTTACATATTTTGTGTTTAGTTCAACAAAAGTATGTAGATATTTATGTCACATAAAGTCATTATGATATACGTTAACATTTATGTTTAATACTTAATTGAGTTTCATGGTTTGTTTTTTTTTTTCAGGCTGTAAAGCCGGATGATTTTATTGGAGGAAGGAAATTTTGAAGAGTTGGTATAAGACTGTTAATATTTAATATTTTTTTGACTTTTGTTAAAAACTTAAGTTTGTGTAATTAGCAACTTTTTATGTAGACAAGCTATTCTCTATATCTCCAATATAGAGATATATGATATCTTTGTGGTTGTAAATTTTATGATATCTTATGGTTGTTTATATACATTTTCTTACATATCACACACGGGTACTATCATAATATATAAATATAAGGGTAATATTGTCTTTGTAGTGGCATCAAGAGACTTTGAGCGTGAGCGATTAGATGTAAAAACTGCATTTTTACATGGTAATCTTAAAGAGAACGTTTACATAATATAACCTATTGGATATGTGGCTGACGACCAAGAAGATATGGCATGTATTTTAAGAAGTTCTTTGTATGGGTTGGAGCATTCACCAAGGCAACGGTAAAACAAGTTTGATGCAAACATACTTACTTAGGTCTTTAATAGAAGCAATTATGACAGTTGTGCAATCAAAGTTTTTTGAAAATATAGTTAGTCAGGGCTCTGATAGAAGCAATTAATCAAGGCGTTGATGAAAAATTAGGAGCAATTATTTCATATTTTAAACTTAATCCGATCAAATTTTATATTTTATTTAACAACTATATTGTTTAGAAACTAGTGAAAGACAAGCTGGACACAAACAACAAACAAGCTAGTCTCAAGAGGACATGCAACAAAATAATCCAGCGACCACTTAAAAAACAACTATGCTTGAATAATTTGGAAAATAAAAACTTTTAAATGTGATCTTGGCATTAATCTTGATAATTTTAAATCTTTTGCTTCCACCCCAAGGCCTCATGTTTCATTTATGATGCCTTCAAATGTCCTTGTAGAATGAGAAAGCAAGTGTCTGATTCGTCGGCTAAACGACATATATCATGCGATCACTTCTCATTCATGCTTATCTCCCTACGACATCATGGGTTGAAGTCTTTCACATAACCAACTAACTAAATAACATAAATGAGCCTATACTATTCACAATATTACGGTTAGCGTATGGGCTTGACTCTTAGATGCATGCTAAGCAGAACAAAACCAATTTGATCAACATAAACTTATGATTTGAACGTGCGTTTGATCCACCGGACTGACTATGTATCTTAAGTAATCATTGATATGGATATTTTAACAATACCTGCTTGTTCTTTTATTTTTACACGAATTACATATTTAAATAGACGATGTAATATAGGAATTTTCGCCTTTATTCTTTTATTATTATTACGATTACTATTATTATTAGTTTTATTTTGAAACAAGAAACGAAATTATATTAGATTCAGATCTGGAATTAAAAAAGTAAATTCCGTTTTCCCTTTAGTGAATGTCATCATTTGCCTTTTTCAAACAAGTAAAACATTTTTGGGACCCCTCCACTCCTAAAGTGAAATATAACTTTCAATGTTTTACGTTACCTTTTTAGAAATATACGAAGTATATACTTATACTTTCAACATTAACTTTATGTCTTTATGGCTTAATTAACTAAACGCTTAAATTAGTTATTACATATTACTATTATTTAAACAGACAAGTCCAATAAAAGCTAACATGCTTGGCAGAAGTCTAGTATTGGATTAATATCTTAATTCTTAAATCCGGAGCTATAGCTTAGGAAAGTAGGATGACTGTTCCGGAGCCGGAGCTACGGAGCGCTTGGGGTATAAATTAGGCAGGCCGAGCATGGGCTGACCCACGCTCAAGTTCAACTCATATAACTTCAACGAGCTTGAGTTTGGCTCATGTCGAGCTATGTGTTAAAAAGTCAAGCGTGGCTTGTTAATTAGTCTTTCTCAAGCCTGAAGATTGACTAGTTTTAAGTTTAGTATTCTTATTTTAGTTATATACGCATATTGTTTATTTGTATTAAGTACTTTATTTGTAAACTTATATTGTTATTATTTGTATAAGTATTTTGTATGTAATAGATTATTTTTTATTTAATTACTTTTATCATAGTTATAATATATATAGATAAAACTATTAAAAGTTAAATATATACAACCCGTTAATTAGAAACATATAAATGATTTTCTTATTTAGGTTTGCAGGTCAGCTTGATATAAACTTGATATACGGTAGGTTTAAGCTCAAGCTTGGACTTGAACTCATTTAAGCATAGCTCGATTAACGAGTTAATATTTTGTAGCTTACAAACAGTTCAACTCCTTTACACCTTTGTACACAATGTAATATGATGATTTCGAAGTCGCAACTCCAAAGTATCATACAGAGCCGTAGCTCCAAAGACAATTATCAGTTTTGAGTGTTCATGATTTGGGTGCATGGCCTTGTCTATGGTGAACTGTTGCTAGTAGTAGTTCTTGGGATGACCGTATTAAGTGTGTTGGAGTCTTAACTGTACTGTTGTGGACGTATGGTGCTTAAAAATTGTTCAAAACTTAGACGTACAGCCGACCAACCATTAAATATTAAACTATGAAGTGTTCCATAATGATTACCAAATGTTAATACCTACACTTGGATCTCTCATTGTAGCCCCAATTAATATTCCTACGATAACCAAAATGCGAATTATCTTTGCCCCTATAAACTTTACGATACCTGAAGCTTTTTTTTGGTGGAAGGCCAAACTTTAATAAAAAAAAAACAAGAATAGGAACCTCAATCGAGCACGAGAGGCCCAAAGAGCACGAATTCATATAAAAAAAATAAGACAACATACAAAAGTAAATACAAGACGACATAAAAGCTACACCGCGAAGTTTACAAAATTGAATTTGCACCAAAACTCTCAATCTAAGGTTGCCCTTTTGCTTTGATTTTTAATCCAAAAGAAAGAGAATGCCTTTACATCATTTACCAACTTTGCAAACAAGCACTCCTTATGTTTGAAAATTTCTCGTTTCTCGCTTTCCAAATCAACCAAAAAGTTATTGCCAATATTGCTTTTATGATCTTACCTTTCTCCTCGACACCTTATGTAGTTCAGGTAGCTCCGGAAAATTTTGTACCGACACATACGTACCACCTGTTGGTAACTTCACCCATGGAAGTATGATTGACTGAAGCAGCCCCGACCAGTGGGGGACCTATATCTACGGGTTACAACTAGGGTTTAATTTGCTTACGTACTAGCTCAAAAGCGAATATTATGATTACATGACATGAATACACATAAAAGAAAACCCAGGCATCTAACATGATCAACAAAAAAACATAACGGACCCTAATTTAATTATTATAATTGGCCTCATATGCATCAATCTAATTTGAACGATCATTAAAACAATCACAATAAGATTGTCACACCCAACACTTTAGCTACCCTAGATCTAATACTTATTTATGTGTAATAAAAATCAAAATACCCTTTTAAAGATCGATATAAAATAATTATTAGATATAAAATAATTATTAGAAGACCTGGTGTTACAACGTATTATGGGACCAGTTATATTTAATGAAAAGCGATATATATTTAGTTGAGATTAATGATGCCTACCACACAATGTTGGGATTTAACGAGCGATGACATGTGCAGGGAGAATTGAAGTGGGATCCGGTGCATCATCCTCTGCTCAGAATCTTTACACACGTGCTACCTTCGACCTAATCATTACAGATGGTGGTGCACTGGTGCTAACAAAGATTCTCTCCTTTTAGTTCTAAATTAGTAAATTCAGATCGATGTGATTTAAAGTTTAAACTTGCATCTAGCTACAACACATTTTTTTATTATTAAAGTTGAAATAGTTTATATCAGTGTTATTAAAGTAGGATTTAGAATTAGAAGGCTAAGTACTTGCTACATGGTATTGTATTAAAACGACGTTCTTTAACTTCATCTAGTTACTCGGAGTCGATCAAAGGTAGCCAGAATTACATTTATTCAGTCAAATCGAACCGATTTTGACTTAATTAAAAGGATAAAACATAATTTCTATGTTTACAATATTAAAGAGTTAATATCATTTTTAATCAATGATTACCAATTTTTAAAATACTTTAGTATTTAAACATGTATCTTTTTTATTTATATTAATATTCAAATATTTTATTATAAATATTAATAAACTGTGACATATACATAATTTCTTAAAAATCAATTTCTTAATAACTTATCATGTCCACAATTAAATAAATAAATAACTTATCATGTCTGAGAACTCTTCTCCTACATTGAGTACTCACAACTCCGCAGTCCAACCTGGAAACGCCTACGACTTTTGCAACTGCAACCATGGTTTTTATAATTTTAATATTGCTTAACTTAATAAACTCATTATAAAAATAGTTATTACACATCCATAGAATTTATTTATAAATAGCTCTACATCAATTATAAAAATATTATTAATGTGTAAAAAAACAGACTGAGTCCGTGATTAAAGTTAATAGAATTATTTTCTTTTTCAAAAAAGCTTCATCTTTATGAGAAACTAAAAGATATGGCCTGTGGGCTCGATTTTTTCTTTGCCGTTAGGATGGGACTCGCGGTCACACACGTGATAGCCTCTCACTCCAGCAGCTCTTAGTGGAGATCAAATATAAGAATAAACATCCATCAATCAAATGTTTATGTTCCTCTCATCAACTTTATAGGTCCTAAAATTTCTTTCTTATTTATAAAAACTTGTTATGTATTTTTGCACTGTAAAATTTGCTTTCAACCTACAAGCAACAAAACATCATAAATAAATGTAACAATTAATGATTATATAACTAAAACTTTCTTGACCTATATGCAAAAACATAACCAATCTTATGATGTGTGTTCGTGATTTGTTTCGGAGTACTTGACCAACATCCACTACCTTATACACAAGCTTTACCTATGCCCATGGTAGACCATCATTTGTAGTATAATTGGTGTATAAGATCATAAGTACACATTATATTCAAGTTCCAATTTCAAAACATGAAAATCCTAAAACTTGACCGGTTGCAAAACTACGTTGGGGTAGCCTACGATGACCTTCATTCAGTGTAGTACGCAACGTACCAGGGCCGGCTCCGAAAAAACGAAAAAAATTTTGGGCCAAAGGCAAACTTTTTTTGGGCCTTAAGTAAAAAAAACATGTTGTTGGGTTTAAACAATTTAATTATAAATGAGTTTATTTGATTATGATTTAAGTTGTGTAAAAAACTTTTGTATAAAAATAAGCTTAAAATTGTTTCAAATAAAACTAGAACCCACAACCTTTTGGTTAGATGTCATACCCCTTTACCATTAGACCAAGCTAATGGTTAAGTAATTGTGTTGAAACATTGATTATACACATGTTTTTGATAAAAATACATATAAATTTTTTTGGAAAAAAAAAATTCGGGCTTAGCGGGTTGTCAGGCATGTGGCCGTCGACTACCCTGTCATGCCTCAAAGACGGCCCTGCAACGTACAAAAGGGGGCCTCCAACGTAGGCTAGCTGACTACAACTCAAATTCCCAGTTTTCATCTTTAAAATTTTACATTCGATCCCGTGCTTCTTGTACTTAATTCTAACCCTCATAGTCACACGAAACAATCTATTTCACACATTGTTAACTAGTAACGCTCTCTTGGATTAACATAACGGTCAACATTATCTATAACATAAACTTGGAATTTACATTACCTCAACTATGACTCTAACGAGTCTTATGACAAGATACATCTTCCATATAAATAATTTGTTAGAGGAATTTTAATCATAGAACTCGACACATATTTGACCTTGTGATTTGTTATTAACTCTTTTCATAACGAGTTAACATGACACAAATACTTATCTACCATTGTTTATGACATGACCACAATACCACAAACGGGTCAAGATAACACTTAAATCATTTATTTATCATTGATTATCACATAACTACATGAAGGTCAACTACAACACATATCAGTATTACTACTTTAAATTGCCAAAATACCACAAACAGAACAAGATAACACGTAATTATTGAACTAGTCGTATCCCAACAAGTTATATTTGCATAATATGTATTTGAGAATGAAGTTATAAGTTTACACATGCATTAGGCGTAACAATCACTTACCTTTGCACATTGGACTTACTCAAACTTGAGTTGCTCCGCCGGCCAACCTGTTGGCTTTCAAGCTTAGCATACCCAACAACTTGCAAATCAACGTAAAATCTTTCAAATCATATGGTTCAAGACCATTTTAACACCCAATCTTACACGAACTCTTAAAGTAACGTAATTTTATTTACTATTCAAATCCATATAGCATAACATGAACCATTTCAATTTCATTTAAATGATCATTTATATTTCATGTGAGAATTAACATCAATTTAACCAATGTAAATACATTTTCTCATCACGACATTTCATCAAAGTATCGAACACCTTGTGGTCTAAAAGTTTTATCAATTTGTCATACCAACTCATTCTAGTTACTACTAACTTCATCAAAATAGAATCAACTCAACATATTCCACATAACATAATATAGATGCTTTATATCCAATTTAGTTAAAACCCCTACTATTTCAAATTAGATTAGTTTTCTCTAATTCGTCATCTTCTACACTTTGATCCGACTCATGCTCAACGTAGTTTTTTGAATAAACAATTTTAACATGATAGGAAATCTTTAACAACTTCATTCATCATATTTAAACCACAAAAACTAAGATATTAATCATTCTTGTTATTAGAATAGAAAACCAATTCCATAAGGTCTCCACGTTTATCAACAATGGAATTTTAGGTGATTTTACTACAATCAAATCATTGTATGAACTAAATCAACTCAAGACTTTGAACATTTTTAGTTTACTTTTCAATTAATTTCAAATCATCACCAACTATATATATATATATATATATTTGAATTGAGATTAAATAATTGATCTCCATCATCAATTTCTTAATTTCACAATCTTCCTTCTCCTCCCATTTCTCTTGTTTGTCGCTCATATCACAGATGTAACAATATTGGTCGATGTCACAATCAAAAGATGCAATATTGGTTGGTGTGAGGCTCATATATTGTCCACGTGGGATGTGGGATTCACTCATTAGCATAAGATCGATGTTACAAATTACAATTACATACATGATTTAAATCATAAATACAAAGTTTAGATGAGTCTCATAGGAAATTGTTAATTGAGTTTTAATATATACGTAAGCAATAAATGGTTGAAAAATATAACATTTTATCAATATATATGCTATAAAAGAAGTGTTTTATATAAATATAAACTTTAGTTTTGTAAGATTCGGTACCAATAATTAGACACAAAAAGGGCACAGAATTATACGAGTAGTGCTATCAGCATCAGGCATCACATGTCTTAGGCTGAGGGGTATGGGGGCTTTAATGGGGGCTCCAACCAATAATATTATGACGTGTGGCAGAGAGAGAAACTGGATAAGGGGGGTGTTGGAGCCCCTGGCCCTGGTGTGGAGGGGCTCCAGCAGGGGCTCAAGCGAATTTTTTTTTTATTTTTTTATAAATATATTCAAACAACGTATTATTAAAAAAACTCATAAATTATTAAAAAAAACACACATTAATAAAAAAAACACATTAATATCTAAAAATAAAATAAAAATTAAAGTACTAAAAAAAACATTATTCTTATTCTTCGGCTTGGTCTTCTTCGATCAACCTCTTTCGGATACGTTCTTTTTGCTTTTCCATTAGCATTTGATCGACCGGATTTAGGTTACTGAAGTCTCTAGTAAGAAAGTCTAAATCTCTCATTCGACTTTTTTTCTTTTTGTCATTAGAGACCACCTCTATGGTTTTGTTGAATTTATTGAGGGATTCAACAAGATTGGCGATGTTTACGGCTTCCCCCTCAGCCGGTTTTTTCCCCTTGGCGTCCCTTCCCAATGGCCGCCTTCTCGGCGGTGAAGACGTTTCCTCCTCCGCAATGTTTAGGTCGAATCCAACGCGGCAATCCGACCCGGTTGAAGTGCTATACGCTCCAGACGAACTAGTTTTAGTCCGTTTCGCCCTTACTTCCGCATCAAAGTCCGGCGCCGCCAGCTCAACCCACTTGGAACACCTTTTCAACCTCTCCCACAACAATAAATCGTCCCACGTCTTCACCATCTCATACCTCCGCAAACACTCCTGCTTCCACTCTTCGACCGTGAAATTGTAACCGCCAAATCATCACTGCCACTTGGTCTCATACGACCGCTGTTCCTGTTGAAAAGATTAGTAAACAAGCCGACAAATTTTCTGAATTCGGACCACCGACCCGAAATCATATCGGCGTTCCGCTCTGTACTCCCAACGAGCATGTAGAACGTCTCCCTAACCTTTGTCCAAAAAATCTTACTCTTTTGGTAGTCGGCTGCAAAATGAATAAATAAATTAGATTTCCATTTAACTTTTTTATTTAACTTTTTTATTAAAAATCATTTTTAAAAACGTTAAAACAATTACCGCAACGCCGATCCTCATAAATGACTATCCAAGCCCGACACAAGGCTTCCTTCTCATCCGATGACCACGGAGTGGCTTTCCGTTTCGTCCTCGGAGTCGAAGCCGGTCCTGACCCGTCCGTTGCAACTTGTTTTTTCCGGTGGACGCGTCTTTTTGGACCCGTAGCTTCACCGTGTGATTCTTGTGTCTCCGGAACAACAAAGTTAGGAGACGATTGTGTGTTGGATGGTTGAAAGCCGGATGATTCTTGCGGCTCCGAATAAAACATCGGTTGGTGCGGTGACGACCATAAATCATCGTCAAGATAATCTGAATCAAGGTTTGGGTACCAATTTCCAGCCATTTTTTTAAAAAAAAGTTGAGAAGATGAATTGATTTTGGGTGAATGTTTGAAGTTTTGGTATAAAAATGGGTGAAATGGGGTATAATTATATAGGAAAAATAATTTTTTTTTTGGGTTTGTTCGGCTCCCAACGGTCAAAAAACCCTCAAATCCCGTGCAGCCCTCTCTCTTCTCCCGCTAACCGGCTCACGCCTGCATTGTTTTTCGCGCTAGCGCCCCGTTAGCGCCCCCGCTAGCGCCTGGTGGTGTGGTGTTAGCGCCTGGGGGCGCGAGCGGAGGGGCTCTAGCGCCCCCGTTGAAGCCCCACACCCCTCAGTCTTATGTGGTCCTGGCTTTTTAGCTAGTATATTCTCACGGCTCACTAAACTATGCATAGAACCTAACAGAATAAAAATATAGGCTAAGAAGCTTTTAATAATATATATATAAATCAATTAATAACCAAAGTTGTTAAAATCCAATTTTAAAAATACATAACCAGAAACTGAAGAATTTAATTTAAGAAATACTCACTGAAAATTTGTTACACAAAAACGTCTTACGTTTGAACGTATAATATAATTTAGCTATCCGACCAACCACCTGTGATGATATGTTGTACTTGAGTGATACAACGTTTGGACATGGGTGCTGAAACACACGCCGTGGATCCACATGGGAGTCAGACAGTATATGCTTTCCGGCATTCAAACACGTGCGCGTAGCTTACACGGCAAGTCGTCAGTATCCTACCTCCATCACCGTCGCTACAACTCCCAACTCCGGCATCTAGTCTTCTTATTATTAACTAAATTCTATTAATAATTTTATAAATAACAATTAACATAAATATGATGTTACAAATTACAATCATCGATCAGTAATTCACTAATAATCGCAATTTTTATTGATAAACATGATCTTGAGTTGAAGAAATTGAAATTAGCATTCCACCTCTAATCTGAAGTTACAATTTATAAGTTTAACATGCCACATCTGATTTCAAACAACTGCACGCGCGTGTTTCATTATTCTCTAATCATCTTCATCGTCATCGTCTTTATTTTTCTTGATTTACTTGAATCCACTCGAAACGACCTTCCAAAGGAATATCATTTACAATGTCGTAATTATACCTGCAAATGATATATACCAGTTATTTAGCAAACTTTGATTTTTATATAATGATATTATTGTTACAGAAGCAAGTATATATATTAATAGGTTAATTAATTAATAATTAATTTACTGACTTGTTTTTAAAACGTTCGTTGAGATCTTTCTGAGCAGACGCAAAGAATTTTTCAAGTTCAGCTTCCGGTGGCATTTTCTCCACCGGTAAAACTTTCCTTCGGGAATTGTTCATCACCGTTGACTGTTTTTCCACTGCAGTTGACTCCACTTCGCATGGTATGCTGAAAGAACAGAAAGTAACTTATATTAGAAGTTGAAAGATATCCATAAATAAATAAGCAAACTAAACCCTCATTAACTGAAGATTAATTGAAGGGTCATGTTATAGCTTCACCATCCCTAGTCTAATTTACGCCATCAAACGGCAGTTCAAAACCACTGAACAGCGGTTTTGACAAAACAAAACATAAGGTTAAAACTTTGGAATATATTGGTGGTCGTTTGAACAATATCTCAACAATGTTCTGAACATCGATGGTCCAACTTTGAAAATTATGTAAACGACTGTTTGAAATGGTTGTGATTAGATGAAAGAAGGTGTGTATATATGGAATACACCCGAAAACTAACCTTTCGTTTCCATCTAAATTATTTATCGCAGTTGTTTCACTTTGATCAACACTCTCCTGCAAATTCAAAACCAAGCAAGTCATAAAATTTCAAAACAAATTTACAAAAGTGTTGAAACAATATAACTAGGTATATACATTATCACAGTACCTCCAGATCTGAAACTTTGATCAGTTTTTCTATTGATCCAGTACTAGAACAACAAGAACCCGTAACACCACCGGATCTAGTACTCACATCAGCTTCACAATTACAACCGCTTTGTTTCTCCTTCAACACCGAATTCAAATTAACATGAACCTCACACTTATCACTACTACTTTTAGTTTCCACAACCGGTGAAGGTGACTTCAGTTTCTCATTACCGAGCTTCCTTCTCTTCACCGCAACCGAATTATCCGCAACCTCGTCTTTCGCCATTGCCATAGCTCTCGCTCTAGTTTTTACGCCTACTACTTGTGTAACCTCCATAACAACCACCAGACCACACTGTTTGACTTCGTTATTACCTAGTTCCATTAATTCCTCGTCATATTATCCTGATAAGATCGCTTGTGTAGCTTCCGTTAACGATAATGATTCCGTTTGGTAGCTTCCAGTCACTCGTGTGGTCACGCTTTTTATCTCTCTCACCCCACCTTGATTTTAGGAGTATGTAGGCGTAACCATGGTATTATATTCACAAAAGATAAATTTATAAAATGACAATTACTAACACGACAAACGTCTACGGACCTTATAAATATTATAAACTATTTTCTTTTGGATTGCTTTTTTGAAATTTATGTTTTATAATAATTCGGCGGATAAATTAATAAAAGAATTTTAATTCACGTTCGCATTGTTAAGTTGGTGGTACGTACGGGTAAGTTGTTACCGGTAATAGCCGGTAAACGGAAATGCTTGCCACTCATCGTGCGATTATTGTCACACGTATGTATGTATGTATATCTTTTATTATTTACCTCGAATCTCGTAGTCCCGTCATGTTTGAATTTGATTTTGGACAATTTCATGTCCTCATTTACTACATTGTTCCTAACAATTATTGTTCATAATATTTCAACTATCAAACAAACAACGTACACTGTATTATGCTATACTTGACTGGGAGAGAGTAGAAGCATGGTGAGAAGACATTTACGGTAAATGATTTACCCTATTCCTTGACGTACGTGAAAATTCTTTTTATTTTCTTTTTAATGCAAAGTATATATACAGACACAAATAACAAAGATCAAATAGTTTCAACTTGAAAACTGATCATATACATAAAAGTATATTCGATGTTGAAATAATAAGTCTTTGAACAAGAAAATTCTGCTACGATGATATTAGAATATTGCACAACTAACATTGATGCGGCTCTAACCCGCCCGCCGGTCCATCTCAATAATAGTAGTAGATTCGATTCTGTAACAAGTTTGTGTTGTATAATTAATATAGTGTAAAGTATTATATTATATAACATGTATATAAAATAAAAATCTATTATGTAAATGAGTTTAATCATATATTATTTTTACTAGTTTTTAAACTTGTGTATTATACGAGATTTATCAAATAATAAAAATAAATAAAGTACGTTATTTGAAAGAAATAAATAAAATTAAAGGTAAGAATAAAATTAAATATAATACAAATAATAAGATGTCTATTATGTTAAATTTACAAATTAGAAAAAATCTCATTATGTATAACATTGACCAAAATTGTATACACCCATTACCTATAGATGACTATTATAAATTGAATGAGATGAGAAATTAAAGAATTAGAATGAAAATTATAACCTATTTATTAAATTTATTTTGACCCATGACCCATGTATATATGGGATAAATAAGATAAGTATTAAAGAACTATAATGAAAATTATAACTCATTTGTCAAAATTGTTTTGACCCATCAACCACGAATAGATATGATGAATGAGATGAAAGATTAGAGAATTAAAAAAAAATTATAGCTCATTTGTCAAAATGATTGAATCTCATAACTTTGCTATTGGTTGAATATATTGAGTACTGTAGGGGTATGGTACTAAACCCGGTTTTACGACCCTAAATTTATCATGTTTGGCTTATTTTATTATATGGACTAATACAATGTTATTGGGCTGAGGGGGTTTTGTGGAGGTAACCCTAACTGGGCTAGGCTCATTAGGGTACCATGATGGTGGCCATGAGACTCTCTATATAAGGAGGTCTCCACCTCCTTATTGAGGGGTCATGCTCAATAAGAGCCACCACCACTTTTTTGTGTCTGTAAACAAGAAATCCTCAGGATATCTTAGCAGTCACCTCCACACCCCCAAAAACCATTGCAGGTCTCAAGCAGCTGAAGAAGAAGAACAAGACGTGGTTCGTTCATCTCGAAAATCCGTGGAAACATCGTCATGGATCAGGTCAGATTCATTTCGTGCTTCGACATTGGCGCCATCCGTGGGACGGCAACGAACTACCCTTCGATCTTCATCTCGGCTGTCAGATCTCTCCCAAGAAAAGCCCAGATCTGGAAGTTTACAGAAAAAGGCTTCAAGGCTTGTTCTATTAAAGCTCAAAAAGATCCATAGATCTAAAAAGAGGCTTCCAAATCTGTGCAAAAAGAAACGGCCTGATTCGAATGATCAGGTCTCCGGATCTGTGATGGTTTTAAATCTGCTCCGGGCTTCAGATCTGTCCAGATCCGATTTACAGATCTAGGTCTAGATTACAGACCTGGATTTTAGGTCTAAAGTTGCAGATCTGACTCTAAAATTGCAGATCCAGAAATTACCAGACTTCCGCCGTCATGTACGCGCGCCCGCGGATTCTCACTCCGCAGCCGTGCATGTGCCACCGCGGAAACCACCATCTGGGTTTTACGCAAGAGACCTCTGCCATGCACGCGCACTCACGAGTCACCACTCCATCGCCGTGCATGCGCGCATCAGGCCTCGCGCCAAACTTAAAGGTTGGGAATCCTCATAATATCCCATATGGCTACGCGCCAAACTTAAAGGTTGGGAATCCTCATAATATCCCATATGGCTACGCGCCAAACTTAAAGGTTGGGAATCCTCATAATATCCCATATGGCTACGCGCCAAACTTAAAGGTTGGGATTCCTCATAATATCCCATATGGCTACGCGCCAAACTTCAAGGTTGGGAATCCTCATAATATCCCATATGGCTACGCGCCAAACTTCAAGGTTGGGAATCCTCATAATATCCCATATGGCTACGCGCCAAACTTAAAGGTTGGGAATCCTCATAATATCCCATATGGCTACGCGCCAAACTTAAAGGTTTGGAATCCTCATAATATCCCATATGGCTACGCGCCAAACTTAAAGGTTGGGAATCCTCATAATATCCCATATGGCTACGCGCCAAACTTCAAGGTTGGGAATCCTCATAATATCCCATATGGCTACGCGCCAAACTTCAAGGTTGGGAATCCTCATAATATCCCATATGGCTACGCGCCAAACTTCAAGGTTGGGAATCCTCATAATATCCCATTTGGCTACGCGCCAAACTTCAAGGTTGGGAATCCTCATAATATCCCATATGGACACGCGCCAAACTTCAAGGTTGGGAATCCTCTTACCACATGCTCACGCATCACATATGCTCACGCATATTACACATGCTTACGCATCACATGCTCACACATCACAGTCTACGCGCACGCGCATGCAACATCTGCGCGCGGCGCGGGACATAAAGCCTACGCGCACGCGCATGCAACATCTGCGCGTAGCGCATAACACAAAACCAAAGTCTACGCGCACGCGCATGCAACATCTGCGCGTGGCGCGGGACATAAAGTAGCTCGTAAGACGCCTCGCGCGCAAGCTTTATTATTCATACAGCTCATAAGACGCCTCGCGCGCAAGCTTTATTATTCATACAGCTCATAAGACGCCTCGAGCGCAAGCTTTATTATTCATACAGCTCATAAGACGCCTCGCGCGCAAGCTGTTATTATTCTTCTAGCTCGTAAGACGCCTCGCACGCAAGATTTTATTATTCATACAGCTCATAAGACGCCTCGCGCGCAAGCTGTTATTATTCTTTTAGCTCGTAAGACTCCTCGCGCGCAAGCTCTATTATTATAGCTCGTAAGCCGCCTCGCGCGCAAGCTCTATTATTGTAGCTCGTAAGCCGCCTCACGCGCAAGCTTCATTATTCTTACAGCCCGTAAGTCGCCTCACGCGCAGGCTCTATTATTCATACAACTCATAAGACGCCTCGCGCGCAAGCTGTTATTATTCTTATAGCTCGTAAGACGCCTCGCGCGCAAGCTTTATTATTCATACAGCTCATAAGACGCCTCGCGCGCAAGCTGTTATTATTCTTCTAGCTCGTAAGACGCCTCGCGCGCAAGATTTTATTATTCATACAGCTCATAAGACGCCTCGCGCGCAAGCTGTTATTATTCTTTTAGCTCGTAAGACGCCTCGCGCGCAAGCTCTATTATTATAGCTCGTAAGCCGCCTCACGCGCAAGCTTCATTATTCTCACAGCCCGTAAATCGCCTCACGCGCAGGCTCTATTATTCATACAGCTCATAAGACGCCTCGCGCGCAAGCTATTATTATTCTTATAGCTCGTAAGACGCCTCGCGCGCAAGCTTTTATTATTCATACAGCTCATAAGACGCCTCGCGCGCAAGCTGTTGTTATTCTTATAGCTCGTAAGTCGCCTCACGCGCAAGCTTTATTATTCTTATAGCTCGTAAGTCGCCTCACGCACAAGCTTCATTATTATTATAGCTCATTAGCCGCAACTCGCGCAAGCTCTATTATTATAGCTCGTAAGCCGCCTCACGCGCAAGCTTCATTATTTTTACAGCTCGTCACCATCATGAAGAAAACCTCCCAAAACTCAAAGACAATAAAGACAAGGCCAAAGAACAGGGAAAAAACCGCCTCACAGCCTAACACACCTCATAAAGTCCAGCGCTCCACCTAGACGCTTGCGCGTCCAGGAGCAACACTGGACTTGGGGGGGCTTGTAGGGGTATGGTACTAAACCCGGTTTTACGACCATAAATTTATCATGTTTGGCTTATTTTATTATATGGACTAATACAATGTTATTGGGCTGAGGGGGTTTTGTGGAGGTAACCCTAACTGGGCTAGGCCCATTAGGGTACCATGATGGTGGCCATGAGACTCTCTATATAAGGAGGTCTCCACCTCCTTATTGAGGGGTCATGCTCAATAAGAGCCACCACCACTTTTTTGTGTCTGTAAACAAGAAATCCTCAGGATATCTTAGCAGTCACCTCCACACCCCCAAAAACCATTACAGGTCTCAAGCAGCTGAAGAAGAAGATCAAGACGTGGTTCGTTCATCTCGAAAATCCGTGGAAACATCGTCATGGATCATGTCAGATTCATTTCGTGCTTCGACAAGTACGATGATGATGATTGTATCTCATAACTCATAGATAGGTAGAACGAATGAAACAAAATATTAGACTAAAAATGAATTTGAGATTGTCACATTCTTCTCATTATTTTCTTTTATTAGTACACGGTTAGATTAGATTAGATATATTTAATCTCTTTTCATAATAAAATAGAATTTTAATACTCATAATGACTATAGTTATAAAATTGATATATATTTCATTGACATTCATATTACATCAAATCCCCACGTTGTAATAAAATTATATCCTACTATATTAATCGGATTAAAAAAGTTGATTCTCTACTAGATGCAACTAATTATTCACAGCTGCCTAGATACAAATCACCCACATTGTAACATACAAATATGTGAGGCACGAGCCTCATGGATAATATTTTCTAAAACCTACGTACATATATTAGCACCATGAAAGTAGTATAAAATTAGAAAAAGAAATTAGTTGACCTACTAAGAGCATGATGGTACAAAGGAGATATAAATAGGGGGACAAAAAACACATGGAGGTGCATTAAATTTAGGTCCATGACGGCACGTCCAGTTGATAAACATGCAAGAAACCCGAATTGAATGTCGTCAGAAATGAACTAAGCATCACACGTGGAAGGATTTATAATCATTATTTGGTTCAACGTCAATTATAAATATTACTAAATAAAAAGTAAAAAAAATATTATAGCCTTCTGAAGTATACACCATGTTTAGCGTTTACGATATGAAGAATAAGAATAGAACCACCATACAAATGAAAATAATCAAGCAAATTAGGGTAAACAACATGAGCTCGGAGGAAGGTGGGGCAAGAGGCGGTGGGGTTGAAGAAGACTGAGGTGGAAGATTGTGTAGTTGTAGATGCAAAATGGGGATCGTATACCTCTTCGTTAATCGTTATAAGTAGATATAGAAGAGTTCGGCCTAAAGAAAAACAAAAATTTGATTCGAACGTCATGGTGTTGGTAGCCTCCCAATTAGACCCTATTAGTTGTAATATGTATAGAGAACGTTGTGAAATCTTGCTTTCACCGAGAACCTACCATAGCATTTTTAACGCCATCTGTTCAACGCGATTTACATGGTATAGATATTAATTAGCATGGTATTTCTGAGGTCTTGTGTGTTTTCAATTAACAGTTTTTAAATTAAAAAACATTACTCAAACTATAATTTTCGAGAAAACCAATAGGCGACCTTTAGACGTGTTAAGTGGTAGACAACTGAAGGAGTTTTCAATATGAAATACGGTTAACCCTAGTATATAATAACTACAACTCAAAAAACAAACCAATACTATTCTTATTACTTTTTATAGAGAATTTCGGTTTTGTTCCTTGTGGTTTCTTTAAATTATCAACTTTAGTCTAATAGTTTATTTTAGACTTTTATGGTACAATAGTTTCAATTAACTATCAGTTTTAGTTCAACTCATTAACACCATCCACCAACCGTTAGTTAATACAACTTTGAGGGGCTTTTTATTATAATTTTCACAAACTTTAATTCATATGAATATTTCTTTTTTATGCTAAATATAAGTTTTATACTTTTTGTTATTTTCTAACTATTATGGTTTACTATATTTGTTTATTTTTATAAATATATATTTTTTATTAAAAAATACTTTTCCGAAACTGGAGCTTTTATGCAATCGTATATTTATTTATTTATATTTGAATACTTTTATATTTAGTGTTTATAGCCGTAATAGTATCTAAACTTTAAAAAACAGAATATTTAGTTTTTTGTAAGTTACATTCTAATTATACACTTCTACTAACTACAAATGATTTAAAAAAATTATATTTTCTGCTTTTATTTCTCGGTGGTAAAAAAAACATATATTTATTTTATATTGTTTTACTTTTACTTTTCAATTGACGGAGGTTTTGAAAATCTGTTTATTAATGTCAGCTAGCACATCAAGATGAGAATGGCTTCTTGGTTTGTATTTTAATAATGGTACATAATAACTTAATTTAATTTAGTTTGTATGAAGATGGTTTATCTTGTATTATCTATGTACAATTACTAAATGTGCTCTACTCTATTTTTCAATCAAAGTTTACAAAAACTAGATTATATTTAGTAGAAAACCTAAAAAAATCTTATAATTAAAAGTTGACAGAATTACAAATTTTGTCCTTTAAAATAAGCCAAATTACGGTTCGTGTCTTTTTTTTAGTTTCCTTGCAGGCGGTGTCATTTAAACATTTTTTTCCTGCACGTTATGTCCTTTACGCTAACTAGGTTAGAAAAACTCAGTTAAATACCCTCACGTGAGGCGCATGTGAGGGCATTTTGGTCTTTTCGTCTGTACCTGCAAATTTATAACACCTTCCCCTCCTTTCTCTCTTCTTTCTCTCCCTATGCCACCACCATCACCACTCCGGCCATGGATTTCCTCAAACACCATCACCATCGCCACCACAGCTCCGCCACCAGCCACCGCTCCATCTCCGACGCCGACTCCCAACTCGACGAAACACCACTCCACCCTTTCGTCTTATCTGAAAATGACAACACCATCTCACAAACCCTAAACCCTAACTGCACTCTCTCCACCACCACTTCACGGCCGCCTCCACCACCGCCGGAAACCACCTCCTCCTTAGCCATCGCCGGATTATAAAACCTGTCTTCTCCACCACGACTCCGTCTAAACTACCATCACCGCTGGCTATGACCACACCAACGACAATTAAAGTTCTAGGGTTTTGATATGGGTCTGGAGCTATGACCCCGATGAGCATTTGGATATGAGTCCGGAGTCGGAGTCGGAATTCTGGCCAGATCTGAAGGACACGTTGCTATGTTGGGAGGAATATGATATGCAGTGGGGTTTTTGGTGGCCGGACACCCACCACCGCCTGAAAGTATTGGGTCACACGTAGCCGGAATTGAAAAGAGATGGCGGAGAGCCATGGTAGCTCCGGCGGGGTGAACGTGTGGTGATGGTGATGGTGGCTCCGGCGGATAAGGGTATGGTGGCCGAAGTGGTTGTGGTATGGTGATGGTGTGGTGATGGTAGTGGCATAGAGAGAGAAAGAAGAGAGTTTGGTGGTGGTTGCTGGATGTTGTAGGTGGGTGTGGATGGTGGGTGTTGGTGGTGGGTTTGGTGGTGGTGGATGAGTTCTGGAAGAAAGAGAGTGTTATATAAACTTTTGCATGTACAGACGAAAAGACCAAAATGCCCTCACATGCGCCTCACGTGAGGGTATTTAACTGAGTTTTTCTAATCCAGTTAGCGTAAAGGACATAACGTGCAGGAAAAAAATGTTTAAAGAACACCGCCTGCAAGGAAACTAAAAAAAGGACACGAACCGTAATTTGGCTTATTTTAAAGGAAAAAATTTGTAATTCTGTCTTAAAAGTTTGTGAAAAATACAAAAAAAAAAAAAAAAAAAACCTTCAAAGTTATATTAACTAACGATCGGTGGATGACGTTAATGAGTTGGACTAAAACTGATAGTTAATTGAAACTATTGTACCATAAAAGCCTAAATTAAAATATTGGACCAAAATAGATTATTTCAAGAAACCTCAGGGATCAAAATCGAAGTTCTCCCTACTTTTTATTTAGAGTAAATTACGCTTTTAACCCTCTATGGTTTGGCTTTTTAACTCTTTCAGGCTTTCTGCCCCAAAACGAATTTTTTGACATCATTTCAAGAGATTTAAATTCTAGTCCGTACAGTCCATGATGCTAACTACATCCATTTTACTGTTAAAAAAAACATGTAATCCTCAAATAAGGGCCATTTAGGTTTTCCGCCAACCACTTGAACAAATGTTAAAATATCTAATCAACGTAAATGAACAAAATGATAAGAAACTTATTATCAGTATTTTTAATATAATTATTTAGTATTCTTAAAAGAACTTTTTAAAATTAAAAATTTTAGAACTATTTTAGATCATAAAAAACATCTTTAAAAACAATATAAAAAATTATAAAATAAAATGAAAACGAAAATTAAAAAAAAAACGTTTATCTAGGATCCTGGTTTTATAAAAAAATAAAACAAATTAAACTTCTCAGTTTATATATATATATATATATATATATATATATATATAGGGGAGGGTTATCCTAAAAATAAGTTGTTTCCTAAGAAGACTAAGAATAAATCATAGTCATTGGATCATATCAATAAATAGTTGAGATTTAAAATTATCAAAAACCGTCATAGTTTCCTAGAATTACTCTTTCACCATTATAACCGACATAGTTTCCTAGAATTATTCTTTCACCATAGGTTTTAATGCCAAATGTCAAAATTCTATTGGTTCTTACCATTCCTAGGAAACAACTTCTTTTTATTTGAACCCTTTTCTATCTATTTATCTCTCTATATATATATATATATATTATAATACATATAGACAACCTTTCACCTCCCACTTTCTCTCTCATTAGACGCTTGTATATTTAATGTTGGACTGAATGCTAGCTTCAATTCCATTCATTGCTTTGTCATTACCACATTCGTTACCCTTTCCATCTACCCGCTATTGAATCCCAGAACCGTTTCAATTGAAGTCTACTTTAAGACCTCATCTTCAATTCCCAAATCACATCTACGCATTCTAGGGTTTGCCTCCATTAGTTCAGTTTCTTATACAAAATGTTTTCTTTCGATGTATAAATGCATCGACTGAATTTCTATTGTATCCCGCCGCAACGCGCGGGCACTTCCACTAGTATATATATATATATATATATAGAGGGGTTATTGTAAAAATATGAGTGTGTCTAAAAAATGTAGGAAGAGATTATGACCCTTAGATCAAGCATTTTAATGGCTAAGATCAATTCTGAGTTATAAATGTAATGTGTTTTATTCTTTAATTCGATTTTGGCATTTTGCTCTCCAAAAGGGTATAATGGTCTCTTTCTAAATTAGGAATTCCTTATGTGAGAGAAAACACTTCCATAGCATAAAAACCACTCATCTGGTCAACCACCACCATGAACCTCCATCAGCCACCACCATTCTTCCTTCCTCCGGTCATCGCCTCCTTCTCCGGTTATATTTGCTGATTTCTCGGCCTTGTAGGTAGTTAAAAAAAGTGCTCTGCTCGTAACCGACATATCTGAAAACTTGTTCAACCCTCACTACCATAAAATGTGAGAAGGATAGTGCATATCTTGATTATATTCAACCATGTGAGGATGCTATTGTTGAGGAAGGTGAGTTATTGTCTCCGATTTATTAAAAGATTGCAATTTGATAACACTAAAATCGATATAGGGCAACCGCTTTCAAGCAAACTGAATGAATGGTGGTGTTTGTCGGCAACTGTGGTGGCGGGTTTGGAGGTGTTGACCGGAAAATGGAATACGGGAGTGTGGGCGATAGATTGATGGTGTATTACAAATTGTTTCAGATTAACACAATATTGTTGACCGGAAAATGGAATACGGGAGTGTGTTATATTTAATTTAATTGTAGTGTGTTATTTGTATTTGCTATGTAAATGTTAACAGAAACACAATAACTGGTTGAATGGTTTGTTGTATTTCTAAGTTGAAAGTCATTGGGCTCTTTCTTTATGGCCAATTGAAAAAATAATTGATCTAGGTAGTGTGTTTTTTGGTTTGATTAATATAAACACACTAAGTTTTGTATCGGGTGGTGTGTTATGTGTTCACATAAAATGGTTTTATTGGTTTTTATCTATTGGTAAAAAAAAACACATAATAGTTAATTATAGATGATATTATAAACCTGGAAGCTGTTTAAGTGATCAAGGTGAGATTCTTTTTAATTTAAATGTGATTAATAGGAATTTTAATTAATATGAATTTCAATACCATAATTATAAAAGTTGATTGTTTACCATCTTACTCTTATGTGCTTTATTTAATCCAATGGTTATAATCACTTTCTACACTTTTTAGAAAATATTAACTTTTTATTATAATCTTCCTCTATACACACACACACACATATATATATATATGTATATGATTTGGTTCATTTCAGAAGTGTTTTTAGTGCGAGAAGTGTGAGAAGGAATTATAACCAATCACATTATTTCTTTTTTATTTTATGATTATTTAAATGCAAGGGTAGGTTAGTAAAATATAAAATGTTTGCTTTGTAACTAATACTCATTAATGGTTTAATTAATTATTAATTACTGGCAAATGGAGTTACGCACTATTATTGTTGTTGTTGTAAAACATAACTAATTATTATTATTATCATCTTATCTCGATCAAATATAAAGTTTTTTTTTAAAACATAACTAATTATTGTTATTATTATTATCTCAAATATAAAGTTTTTTTAATCAACTAATGTAGTGTAGGCTTATATTATGTAATGAAGATATAGTTACGTAATGTAGTGTAGGCACAATCAAATATTGTGTAGTCATAACTAATGTAGGGTAGACATCATATGTAGTGTAGGCAAAACAAATGTAATGTAGGCTCACTTTCAAATAATGTGTAGTCATAACTAATGTAGTGTAAACCTATCAAATGTAGTGTAAGCAAAACTAATGTAGTGTAGGCACACTTTCGAATATTGTATAGTCATAACTAATGTAGTGTAGACATGCCATATGTAGTGTAGGCAAAACTAATGTAATGTAGGCTCACATTCAAATGTTGTGTAGTTATAACTAATGTAGTGTAGGCACACTTTCAAGTGTTGTATGATCATAACTAATGTAATGTAGATATATATAGGCACACTTTCAAATGTTTTTTAGTTATAACTAATGTAGTTTAGACATATCTAATATAGTGTTGGCAAAACTAATGTAGTGTAGGCAAACTTTCAAATATTGTGTTGTCATAACTATTGTAGTGTAGGTAAAACTAATGTTTTGTAGTCACTTAAGACAAGTTAGTGAATGTTTTCATGTATGATGTACATGTATTTAAACCAATATATGAACAAATCAATTATTTTATTATAAAATATAATAAAAGAAATTAGCTTTTTTTTAACGGTCAACTAAGTAACGTCGGGTACTCCATACGCGGCCCCCCATTGGCTAAAGGTAGCCCGAGCCGGCCACTAGTTCGGACGGACGGAGCCCCTAGCTGTCCACCTATTGAGGGATTCACCGGATAAAACCCGACCCCACGCCCGCCAAACGGCACGACAGCGAGGAGCCGGTAAAACCGGGTGAGATCAGGACTCGAACCCTGGCAAGCCAGGGTCATCCTTCATATCTCCCATATAAATTGGTGGTAGTGAGGTTTGAATCCCCTACCTCTCACTAGTAAAGTGAGTGTTCTACCATTGAGCCACAACCAATTTAAAAAAAAAATAATAGCTTTGAATATTATTAAATAAACGTTCAAACAAAATTATTTTGAACCGAAAAGAAAATCCCAAACAATTAAAATTTGAACTAAAAACAAAATTTGTTTTCAAATGATTAAAATCGTGAAAACAAAGGTCAGTTAGTGAAAATTTGGAATAAAATTAGAGATGATTATTAATGATATACGCTTCTTATTAATTGTTTACATTTGGATGTTCAAATTACCCTTTTTATTAAAAATCTTGTATTAATCTTTCATATTTATTACAAGTTTGTCACCATTATTATAAACCATTGATTAACATATTGAATGGTTCAGATCTATTTCTCGCATTAACCATCCCTATATATATATATATATATATATAAGATTTGCTTCATTTCAGAAGTGTTCTTATGGTGAGAAGTGTGAGAAGAGATTCTAACCAATCAAAAGTTTTCTATTTAATTTTGGGTTATTTAATTATAGAAGTATATTAATAAAAAGTTTAGGAGTTTCTTTTTGTAATTAATACTAATTAATGTTAAGTTACAAATGACTATAATTTTTTAGTTTGATTTAATCTTCAAAAAATACATAAAACAAAACCACCATACTCATACTACAAAAAAATTACATTAACCATCATTAAAAAAAATACTTACACAAATCATAACATTAACCTACACATATGAAAACTAGTTCATATTATCACCTACACTATTCACAATATTAAGATACATGCACATAACTAGTTCATGGTACCCTACACAAATCACAATATTAACCTATATATACAAATTCACTTCATGTTATAGTCTGCCCATTTGTATTTACCTACGCAGATCACAAATTAACCTACGCAAACAAAACTTGTTCATGATATCACATACAATTAATAGTATTAACCTAAACTTGTAAAATATTCGCAATGTAGGAACACATCATTATTTTTATTTTTATTTTAATTATTCTACAATCTATCTTTTATGTGTAGGCAATACAAGTTATGTGTATGTGAATATTATTTATATGTAGGTGAAAATAAAATGAACCAGCAATCTGTGTATGTGAATACGAGTATCTGTTGGTGAATATTAGTTATGTGTTGGTGAAAACAAAAGAAACAAAATTTATGTAGGTGAAAATAAGTTGTGTTTGTAATATGAGTTACATTTTAATAAAAATAAAATAATTAACAATTTGTATAATTAAACATTAGCTATATGTAGATTATTGTGTTACTTGTGTACGTGATCAATTAATTACAATTCACCTACATATATATATATTTATTTTCATATGTAGGTACGTAAAAGAAAATTCAAATAAATCTTATGAAACCATGAATGTAAAAAAATTTCTCTCAATTATATTTTATTTGAATTATTCAAGAGGATGTTTTATGTAAAAGTTAATTTATATTTTCTAAAATTTGTAACTTTTTACAATAATATTTAATATGGAGAATAATTTAGAAGTAATTAGGGGAATTAATGTTTTGAACAACTAAGAGATAATCAATGGTTGAGATCAACTTCTCGCACTTCTCGCTATAATATCACTTCTCGCATGATCCACCTATATATATAATTATTTAATGTCTAGTTACATAATTTACACATATGTACATGATCATGTATCTTAATTGTACATGTGTGTATAAAAATAACATGTATATATACATATATGTTTATACGTGTTTGTAAGTATTATACATATATATGTATAATTTAGCAAAACCGATATTCTTTTATGAAACTGGGATGCAAGATAAACGTTTTGTTTTTTACCTTTTTTTTTCGCATTTGTTTTGGTTTTATAAATTCTTTTATTATTTTTTATTTTCTCTTGAATGGTTTATGGTCTAAATAATTCTCGATTTTTAAATGGTTCTCACATTATCTCAATATTATTTTTATTAATATACTATCAATAATAGTTTAAACTTATGACTTAACTAGTGTTTTAAAATTGAGTGTGCTTCCCTTTTCTCGTTGCCTCGTACTTGGTTCATATACAGACTGAAGCAATCTGCTCCTCGCTTACAACTACAACCGTGCCAAAATCACACTAAGCCACTCACTCATTTTTCACATAAAGACTAATTTTATATTAATAATTATATTAATAAGTGTTTACATATAAAAAAGAGTGAATGGCTCAGTTTAATTTCGGCTAGGTTGAAAACTAGCAAGCGGCTTGGTGCTGTTTGTATACAAAATGAGCACGGGCGCAGGAAATCTTGCTCGACTTTTTCAACGCCGATTATAGTTATATGTGTATACGTTTTATATTCTATGTTTGATAACATATTAATATGAATAATAATGATGATAATACGATTGTTTTAATAATAATAATAATAATAAAATATTTCTTACTACTACTACTACTACTAATAATAATAATAAAAAAGTAATAAGTATACTAATAACATTAGTAATTAGATAGAAACTTTTGTACACATATATTACACGAGATTTGTTAAATAATGAATATAAGTAAAGTCTGTTATTTGAAATAAATATATAATATAAAAATAATAAATCTAGATTCTCAAATTTAAAAATCTAAGAAAATCTACTTATACAACGTTTGTTGTTTTATAATAATTATTCTCATCGTCATCCAATATTAACAATTTTTGAACATGTCTTACCCTGCATAATGCAACATATATTGTCTATAAAAAACATTGGACACCTATAAGGAATAAACCAACCCTAAAAAAATTGTTCTTAACTAGTTTCTACTTGTTTAACTTTCATATTTTTACTTGTTTGATTTTCAATTAATATTTTACTTTTAACTTCCTGCTATTTAATAACTCTAGCGTCAAAATGGTTTTTGACCCATGACCCGTAGATAACTAATACGAATGAAATGGGAGATTAGAAGATTAGGATCTAAAATTAAACGATAATTGAATATAACTTAACACCTGAACCTTAGTAAATTACTTTATTTGAAAAGTAAGATTTTATTTATATTAAAAGGAGTTAGGAAAAGACTAAATTAGTAAATTGCCTCTTATGTGTGGGGCAAATAATTAGATTCAGTTGAAAACATGAATAGGTTAGCAAGTAACACTACGGATTGTAGTTATAGAATTTAAACCTCGTAGCATGAAATGTCAAAAAGTTTCATCATCGTATCGAAAGGAGGATTAAGCATTGCAACAGATTAATTTACTTTTTATAACATTTTAAAGTTTCCAACTTTTTAGTACTACTCACTATTGACCATAACTTACGGGACTGTTTGGTTCATTCAGATCTGAATGAGCCAAGTCTGAATGAGTCTCTGTCCCATTCAGCAGCAACAACAAGTCTGAATGATGCAGACCTAATTTTAACCATTCGGATGTTTTTTGAAACCAAACAGTATGAAGTCTGAATGAATCAGATGTTTACATCTTAATGGTTCCATTCAGATGTAAACAAACAGCCAATTTCTCTTTGAACACGTTTTATATAATTTTAGTAGTTTAATCATTAAAAAAAATTTGTATATTCATGTTTATTATTTATGAACTTTTATTTAAATTGAAAAAAAAATACTTTTATTTATCTTGGTATTTTATTATATTTTGTAAAAAAAGGAAAAGTTTACACCCCGTTATTATCAAAATAACTAATTGTCAATGAGTTTGTGGTGAAGTTGTAAGGATGAAACTTGATGTTTCATGTAACTCAGGTTTGATTTTTGTCTTTTGTCCTTATCATTTAGTTTTGGCGGCAACAGGTGACAGTGAGAGACTAGGCGAGTAGGTGACGTTTACTAGTTGAATCAATGAACTGAACAAATTTTATCTCACCGCACCGTCGTGTCTTCAGGCAAATGTTCACAGACATTAGCCTTAAATGAAGGTTTTCACCAGATCAAAAGACGAATGCGTATCCTGACACAGTGAATTTAGTGAGCAGTACATAAATTCACTGGCCATCGAAACAAAAGTCAAAATAATTTTACCATCAAATAATTCAGCAGCCGTCATTCCTCCTAAAAATCTGCCTTCCCAATTATCATGGCAGCCAACCTTTTTTTTTCAACCTTGTGCAACAGCATTATTCTTAGCAGGCCCAATAAAAAGACTAATCCACACCTTTTTAAAATATATTTCATGAGATTTTTGGCCCAGAGTATTAGTCAACACAGTCCATCTTTAGTTTTCTTTCATGCATTTTTATGATTTGTTGATATTAACGTGGATATACAACAAAGGTCGAATGTATGGCTTTGATTGATATTTCATTTTAATAACAAAATTAGTTAATAGTATGATACCGGTATCGACAAGAGTCGATCCGAAACAAGCTTAAAAGAAGCAACTAGCTTTTAGATGTTAAGCTTGATCTTCGATATCTTTTAGATGTTAAGCTTGATCTTTGATACCTTTAGAGCATTCTCAGCCTATCATTCATTCACATCTTTATAACTATACTAAAACATTATATTTTTCTCTCATGCTCAATTAAATAATTTTTTTATATATTTATCATTACAATTTTTACTCTTCTCTACTCACAAGTCACAACTAATTCAACAAATATTAAAAAATAAATAGAGGTAAACTTTGTTTTCTCAAATTTACAAAAAAATCACTACATTTTCTCTCTCCACCCTATAATTTACACTTACAACCACTCAAAACTTCACCCTATAATTTGCATACTTTCCTCACATACTTTTAGGGGATAAGATGAGAATGATCTTATAGGCTTATAACCAACCGAGCTTGATATGAACATAAGTAACATAAGAAAAAAGTTTAATCCCTCGATAACCTTGTTATTAGCGCAATAAGTATTTACACTACTGCGCAAAAAAATGGAGCTATCTTCGCCATTGGAAGTGCAGACTGCATCAGTGACATAATTGTTTGGTTATTAACACGTTTAATAGAACAACCCCTAAAAAAGGGAGCTATGCTTCGCCATTGGAAGTTGCATCAGTGACATAATTGTTATTGGATTTAAGTTAAATTCAATTTTATCTTTATCCTCCTTTTATGTTTATCCTAATAGTTATTGATATGCTGGACCCAATTATTGTTTTTGAGGCATATTATGTTAGGGCCATTATGATACTGGCATATATATGTATTCGTAGTTCGTGTTTTTAATTAATAAGAAATAATCAAAACCTTCTATGAGATTTGTCATTGTCATGGTATCAAGAGCCAATTTTTAAAATCACATAAACCTTAAATGTTCTAAAACAAAACATGCTTTCCATGAAGCTGAGCTCAGGAGAGGCCTATCGTTTGCCTACTGAGGATGAACAACAAAAGAGGAACTGCAGCGACAGAAAGAACTCAAACAAAATCTGTAACGTTCCAAACGGGACATCAAGGGAAACGTAATATTGGCACCGGTCAACAGAAGTACGAGGGAGGAATAAAAGATAGAAAACACAGTGATGGTAGCGATCTGTGTACTCACTGCGGTAAAGCTGGTCATGTTCGAGATGCTTGTTTCGAAAGAATCGGGTATCCCGATTGGTGGCTGGGTAAAGAAAAAAGGGAAATAGGGAAGTCAAAGGTTGGATGTGTAAACAACAGTCAAAAGACGACAGTTGGGGGGCTAAGCGAGGAACAATATCAAACTCTTCTCAAACATTTTAAAGAAAACTCGCAAGGTGATCTAATACCTAAATCTAATAGGGCAATGCCAGGTAAGTCAACACAACAAGATGGTTGGATTATAGATTCCGGATCAACCGAGCATATAGTAAACAAACTTAACTTACTTAAAAATCACACCAAATGCATTGACGAATCACCCGTCATGATCCCGAATGGTGACATCATACCCGTCAAAGCTACAGGTGAAAGCATGTTAACGGACAATATAAAAATTGACAGGGTTCTATATATACCCAATTTTAATTGTAATTTACTTTCGGTTGGAAGACTCGCCACCGATTTACAATGTGTCGTGAGCTTCTTTCCAGATTTATGTTGCATGCAAGACTTAAATTCGAAGAAGATCATTGGAGTGGGTAAACGTGTGAATGGTCTTTATCGGATGGGCGTGGTAGTTAGAGAAAGGAAAGCAATGATGTCAAAGACAGATGCAGAAGTTTGGCACAAGAGACTGGGTCATGCTTCATACGATAAATTATGTCGAATTGGGTTTTTAAAGGATACTTGTCTTAATTTCAAGGGTGATGCTTGTAACAAAGCTAAGTTTACTCGATTACCTTTCCCAAATAGTTACATTAAAAGTAATTCTTGTTTTCATCTAATTCACTGTGATACGTGGGGAAAGTATCGTAAACCTTCTACCGAAAACGCTAGTTTTTTTCTAACCATCGTTGATGATTACAGCAGGGCTGTATGGACTCATCTAATCAAACACAAAAGTGACGCAAGTGAGTGTTTGATAAGTTTCCAAAGGATGGTGAAAACTCAGTTTGGTAAACCAATTAAGAAGATACGATGCGATAATGGCGGAGAATTCGTCTCAAACAGAATGATGGAATTTTACTCTCAAGAAGGAATTTTACTGGAAACTACATGTCCACACACTTCCCAACAAAATGGAGTTGTGGAATGTAAACATCGACATTTACTCGAAACAGCTCGCTCATTGATGTTTCAAGGAAGCTTGCCAAGAAGATTTTGGGGTGAGTGCATACAAGCTGCGACATATATTATAAACCGATTACCGTCAAAGGCAATTAAAAACCAAACACCATATGAGGTTATTTTTGGCAAACAAGTTGATTACCAAAACATGAAGGTATTTGGTTGTTTGGTATATTACCGAAGCACAGAAACGAAAGGGGATAAGTTTCAATTCAGGGGGAGGGACATGGTAAAATTCTAACGTCTCGAGATGTTCGTTTCTTTGAGGGACAATATCCTTTTGAAGCAATCAAGTCTCAAACAAAAAATCCACAAATATTTGAGCCACCTTTTGTTGATGAGCACTACTGGGATTTTGTTGCGAAAGGGACTGTTGAAGACCCTAATGGGGAACAAGGAAGTGGCCAATATGGACATCAACCCATTAATAACTCAAGCAATGATGGCCTAGAGTAACAATCTGATGCTCACGACCCACAACAACCCAACAATGATGGTCCATATCAAGAAAATAATAATGACCATAGCCTAGAACTTGAAACTACTGCCCAAGACCCAGTACAAGAAAACACTGCTTTTGGCCCAGAACAACCTGTTATAAACAAAGACTCACCCGAAGAACAGACCCCAACGTTGACGTCGCCAGTCACCGAAACTATTGGTCCCACAAGAGAAAAACGAAACATAACTCGTCCGAAATGGTTTGAGGGTTTTGACATAAAACTACCACCGTCTGTTGACCATTCACCCGCCACAAACAATCCGTTGTCTTCAACGGTATATCCGCTTTCTAACTACCTATCTTACAAAAAATTCTCTGATTCACATAAAGTTTTTTTAGCGGCCATAACTTGCAACGATGAGCCGAAAAACTTTTACCAGGCCATGAAAAATAAGAACTGGGTTGAGGCCATGAAGAGAGAAATCGAAGCCCTCGAGGAGAATAAAACATGGACGCTAGAAACTTTGCCAGAAGGTAAATGTGCCATTGATTCCAAGTGGGTGTATAAAATCAAGTACAAGCCAAATGGCGAAATTGAAAGATATAAAGCGCGATTGGTTGCAAGGGGTTTTAGACAAATAGAAGGGGTGGATTTTCATGAAACGTTTGCACCCGTTGCAAAACTTGTAACAGTCAGAATCCTCCTTACCGTTGTTGTCAAAAGAAATTGGGAAATACATCAACTCGATGTAAATAACGCATTCTTACATGGAGATTTGGATGAGGAAGTGTATATGAAGATTCCTCAAGGCTTTGGCAAGAAAAACGAAACCAGAGTATGTCGGCTACGTATGTCACTTTATGGTCTCAAGCAAGCTTCCCGGAATTGGTACCACAAGTTTACCGCCGCATTACTTGAGTTTGGTTATACTAAGTCTAAAGCTGATCATTCACTATTTACACTTGCTTCTGGTGACACCTTTGTTACCATATTGATTTACGTGGATGATGTTATTATAGCAGGAAATGATATGCAAAAGATCAAACAAACCAAAACATATTTAAATGGAAAATTCAGTATTAAGGACTTAGGTCCATTGAAGTATTTCTTGGGAATTGAAGTTGCACACTCGTCCGATGAAATGGTGTTAAGCCAACGAAAATACACGTTGGATATTCTTGAAGATGGTGGACAGATTGGTTGACGTCCCAGCCAGTTTCCAATGGAGCAGAATCTAAAACTTGATCAGTGCTATGAAAGTGATAAGGTGGATGCTCATCAATATCGTAGACTCGTAGGAAGACTATTATATTTACAGGCAACCAGACCAGATATTGCTTATTCAGTCAATATCCTAAGCCAATTTGTCTCTGACCCGCGACAAGAACATATGGAGGCCGTCATTCGTGTACTACGGTATCTAAAATCCACACCGGGACAAGGTATTTTCTTGCCCAAAGAAGGAGACTTGACTCTTAATGCATATTGTGATGCGGACTGGTTGGGTTGTCCATTCACACGTCGATCACGATCTGGTTATTTGTTGATGATAGCTAGGAGGTGCACCAGTGTCATGGAAGACTAAAAAGCAATCAGTTGTATCTCGTTCTTCAGCCGAAGCCGAGTATCAAGCAATGGGTAGCACGATTAGTGAAATATTATGGGTGAGGTGGCTATTAAAAGATTTTCAGGTCTATTTCACGGTTGCAACCCCGCTATATTGTGATAACCTTGCAGCCAAACACATTGCTAATAATCCTGTTATCCATGAACACACAAAGCATGTTGAGATGGATTGTTGTTTCGTTAGAGAAAGAGTTGAGTCGAAAGATATCTTACCTCTCCATATTGGTACTAAACAACAGATAGCAGACCTTTTCACTAAGCCATTGGGAGCACAACAGTTACGTTTTTTGCTTGACAAGTTGGGTGCTCGTGATCTTCACACTCCAACTTGAGGGGGGAGTATTGGATTTAAGTTAAATTCAATTTTATCTTTATCCTCCTTTTATGTTTATCCTAATAGTTATTGATATGCTGGACCCAATTATTGTTTTTGAGGCATATTATGATAGGGCCATTATGATACTGGCATATATATGTATTCGTAGTTCTTGTTTTTAATTAATAAGAAATAATCAAAACCTTCTATGAGATTTGTCAATTGTTTGGTTATTAACACCATTAATAGAACAACCCCTAAAATATATAGTACAAATTAATCCCTAAACCAATAAACTTGTAACAAAGCTCGAAAGTTGGTTGGTTTTATCCAACATCAACCCATACCAAGAGTATAAGATGAGGATGATCAACGAATTGAACTTGGAGTTATTGGCATAAATCACATTTGGGTTATTTATTTATTTTTATATTTTAATCTTTAGGCTTCGAGAGTTAGTGATGAATTGTTAACCTACAAAACAGAACAGTGTTTAGGCTTGAGAGAGAGAGAAGGGAGGGGGGGGGGGGTATCTTCTCCGACCACCATCCGACGTGAGAATAAGCGGCTGGTTTTTAAGAGACGAAATGAATGAAGAAAATTTAGTGAACGCATTACGTTTGCCTCATTCTAGTTGCCATGCACGAGTATTTATATCCTTCATGCCGAGTCGGGTCATCTGTAGTTCCCTTCTGGATTAGTCACTATCATAGTTAGTTATAAGTGGTCTTATTTGTAAAATAATTTATGACACATATATGCTGTTAGCATATGAGTTCCATTTTGTTGGAAATTCAGCACTAATGATGACTTGATAGCCAGAAGGTCACCCCCTACACGTAAGTTGCTTGGTTGGACCTCAGACTTGTAACATGCATTTATAGATTCCATATCATTTGGTTTGTCCTATCGGAACATTTATAGTTTCTATATCATTTGATTTGTCCTATCGAAACGTAACCCCTTCAAAACTTTGTTTTGTTTCGATTTGAAAAATCAATCCCAGTTTAGTTTGAATTTGTATTGTTTCGATTTGATTCGAATTAATAAAAAATAAAACCCAAATTTAAAAGCCAATATTCCTAAAAATTTTTGCACAGCACAACCAAAAAAATTGTGTATATAAATTGAATTCGAACTTGGAATCACAATCACAATTTAAATGTGATTTGGAAACTCGAAATTGTAGTTTAAATTTAGAGTTTTTCGAGTTCCATTAAGATATTGAACATCATCACGAAAAACCAAAGATGGCTTTAGATGCATTGTTACCGATATCCTTATCGACTCAGCTTATCATTCTCCAATTAATAATAAACCAATAAAAGAACAAATTTATACAAACTAAATGAAATCAACGTCACAAAAATTACCCACACAATTGATTCCAGACAGTTTTCTAAAGCAAAAAAGATGCATATTCTTATTATATCAATGTAGAAATTAACTATTAACCTTAGGTTATATTATTATTACTACATATCCTGTCACCATGTTAACAAATAACAACTAGCAACTTCAATACTTCATGCCAATTTCATGGTACGAGTCATTAACCCCATAAACTCATCCACATCAATCATCCCATCACCGTCGGTATCCGCCCCTCGCACCATTTTACGACAAGCCTCCTAGCTACACCTCTCTCCTAGCTGCCGAAGCACTTGAACCAACTCCTCCGCCGTTATTTTCCCATTACCGTCCACATCAAACACCTTAAACGCACTCTTAATATCACCAGTCTTAACTCCACCATCAGACTTATGTGCATTCATGAACTCGTTAAAGTCAACGTACCCATCGCCGTCAGTGTCTATAGCTTGAAACGCTTTGGCTACCTCGGACTTAGTGGTCTTGTTACCTAGTAATGCTGCTGCAGAACAGTACTCTTCCTTGGATATCTTTCCGTCCTTGTTCTTGTCGAATTTGTTGAACACTTGTCTCATCTCGTTGGTGTTCGGTTGGAAAACTGTTGGTGAAGTGGATTTTGATGGCTGAAGTTGGGTTTTTTGGGTGGTTTTTTTTGACCCACCATATTTAAAACTGAAGAAACTCTTGCTTGACATTTTTGTTTTTGTGAATTTCAAGTTTTGTTTTGTTAAAGTGAAGTATGGTTTGCTCTCTCTTTATACATGATCATACGCGCAAGTATCAAATCTATTGTTTTTATATTATTTTTATTATATAACTTTAAGCATCTTGATAAACATAGAATCTATACTATTGTGAATTTTTGATTAAATTAACTTAGGAACCGTTATGAATACCTGATCTCAAAGAAAAAAGTCCGTAGCTCATATAAGGTCAAGAGCATATCATTTGCCAGTAATTCACAAAATATTAAACTCGAGTACAATTAGTACACATAAAAATCTTGGCTAAATATTATTCCTTGCCTAATATTCTCATCCATTGAACCTGTTTATATGATCACCAAAATCGTTTATTCGTATAAAACTACACGTTCTAATTCTAAGCTACACTTGTTTGACGTGTTATTCATTATTCCCAATCAACCATCAATTGTTGTCACCTCTAATCAACGTGCCTAAATTGCCTTCGATTTATTGCAGTACATTTTATAAAGAAATGTAGTATACTATTTAATTATCCACCTGGACACCTAATCCACCACCCAATGAATTCTTTTCTATAAATGGAATTATATAAATGTTGGGATCTTCGGACCAAACGAGGGGTGGAAACTCTTGGTATATATTGCTTTGTGGAGAATCCAACATTCGAACCTACCAATGAGTTTAGTTAGGCACCACGAACTTATCAAAAAAGAATCTTAATCGAAAGTTAGAGACAATACACGCAGCGGAATTTATATATAAACGAAAATGGTTAATGGTTTTGTTACTTCTGCTACCGGATCATACCCGCCACTTTGTCAGGGCTGGCCCATGTATAGGGCAAGCCAGACAACTGGAGGCACGTAATTTTTGGAGGTTAAAAACTTTTTTAGGGCCGTCTTCGAAAATTTAAATACCTCGGTCGAACAGAAATAAAAAGGCCCATAGACCTTAACGAATAACGAAATACATAAGCTAATTTTTATAAACGACAATTAGTATAGCAATAAGCATATGGATTAGTAGGTGTACAGATGTGTTAGTAATGGAAAATAGGTATTCCGCCATCTCAGATGATAGAATATGACAATTAATCACGTTTTAATGTTTTCAAACTAGTTAAGTTAATAAAAAGTTCTATATGAATCAACATCATCTCTTAATTTATGAAAACACAATAATTATTTCCTTATAGTGTAGATTTATATGTATATACATATCATAAATCTATGTTTTTGTTTCCTTATAAATCAAGTATAAGGGTTAGTTATTATAATAATAAAACTTAAAGGTTAAAAGCGTTTTTGTTTAAACTAATATTGAATTGAGTAAGGGACCATTCTTGCCATATGTCAAAATTGATTTGAAATTCAGCACATGTGTGAGCTGCGTCTTCTTCAGTCTCCGACTTTATTCCTTCCGGCCGTTGAACTTATTTTTCCAGCGAGTGCTAAACACCAAAATTAAAGACCAAATCGACCAATTGACGGTGTTGTTTGACTTGGGATCTTTTACCAATAAATATATATATACATAAAAAAGTTTTGGCCAACGAAAATTACGTGCCCCGGACGAAGGTGCGGCTCGCACACCCCTCGGGCTGGCATGAAATTTTTTATATACGTTTTTTATTTTTTATCATTTAATTTTATAAAATAGGTAAGGATTTAATCATCTCATTATATAACATCCAAGACTCTAACCAACAAACAAATCACTTAAAGTCAGTGTCCGAATTACGATTCTTCAATACTAACTTATCATCATTAATAAACGACCAATTTGGTACTTGTACTAATTTGGCACCCGTCATGTATCTGTGCAAGTAAGATACCCCGGCTAACTCGGGTTGTTTGTTACTCGCACTCCTACAAGTTTCAAGATCGTCGAAGATTTGGAAATAAAAAAGCAAAGTGGTACAAAAACGGGTACCGTACCGAAATACCCGTACAATGCCGAAAATTTTGGTACGAATATTGGTACATGTTTTTATTGATTTTTGGTACGGGTAGAATCGGATACGAGTACGGGTACAGATACAGGTACTATCCCAAGCTCATCCCTATCTTGGTTCGTGTTTCAAGACGAGCTGAAAGAGGTGCCCGCGGGCCAGTGTCAGGAGCATGCAAGTGCCGAAGCACGCCGTAACGGTGCGCGCTGCGAACCACGATTGGCACAACAACAGTGATTCTAACTTCCATTGTCGATCGTTGACCATCCGCCGATCAATCATCCTAGTTGATGGGGTCTAAATTATATATAAATAATATTAATATTTCATACACTTTTAATTGGTTTCGAGCTAGTTTTTATTGAATAACATTTCTATGTGGCTCATATTCAAATTTTAATGGTTTCAAGAGTCAACGAGTTAAACTGGAACAGTTTTACTAAACCAACGATCAAACTTTTGACAAATTTTATTTGTCATTGTTTTTCTTTTCCTTAGTTATATTATTATTTAACAAAAAGAAAAAAATATGAAAGAGTTGGTCACATAATCTGGTTGAATATTATCATTATTATTATTCAATATATATGGTACATCTCAACTTCAGAGTCCACGTGAATTACTATTATTGTTGTAGGCCTACGTGATGAAGGGCACATAAAGAAAAGAAATATGGATGCATGGATGGTTTAAGGCTCGTTTAATAATCTTAAAGTTTGGGCTGATTAATTAGTGGGTCCTTCAAGCCAATAAGTTGGAGGGTTTTTGGCGTGTAGAAAAAGTCAGAGCAGCGCACGGTTAATATATATATTATTGATAGAGGGGAGTTCTGACATCGATAATTATATTCTTTGGCGGCTGAGTTTCGAGGTGTGACGGAAGCAAGCAGAAAGTCAAACAACGAGAGATTATTATTATTTGTGCTCTTTGGCGGCGGAAAGAAGAAGAAGAATAATATATATATTCTTGATTGGAAGGGTCAACGAGAAGCGGATTCACATTACTTGTAGCAGCAGCAGCACAGAATCAAGAAACAAAGTAAGAAGCTGCTCGTATTATAGTTATTGTTTCATGTTTATGGTTTTGTTATTTTCAAAGATTAAAAACATGATTTGCATAATATTATTTTCTTGTTTGTCATTGAATATGAGTAGCTAAACTTATTAGAACTACCTAGGTTTGGTTGAATGACGATGTGTTGATGATTGTTTCGGGTTAAGTAACGAACATATAATTGATTTTCTAGCGTCAAGTTCTTATTATATTGATTTTATTCTATGATTGCTATTGAGTTGTTCAATATTATATTAATTAAACCTCGTGTGATTTTATCTTTACATGAATTAGTTTCGTGTTTTGTTTAGGATTGCATGTTAGACTAATTACTTGGTGTTTTTAGTTGTTTGTGGTAGACGTCACCATAGGGTTTGATTGGTTAAAATTGTTTATATCAATGGTTCATCTCCTTTTTGTTGGACCAAGACATTAGGAGTTGGTTTATCTTTTTGGTCTATTTAATTTAGTTTGCCGTTGCGAGACCACGTGCGGTTTTCTAGCTGTTGATTAGGTTAATTTGTAAGCCAAATTATTTAATCTTTATTATTGAATTACCCCTTATTCCCTAAGTTTGTTACGATTACGAGCTTTAGAGGAATTTGTGATTTTGATACGGACCAAGTAATAAATTAATTGGGTACTTAGAAAATCAACCGTGCTTTATTATTCTTTCTAGACGTTTTTATGGGTCTTTAATAAAACTGATCGTGGGGACCTATTTTCCCTTATTATTGTCTAGTTGGCTTATCTTTTGAACCCGGTTTTATGTGTTCGTTGTCATCCGATCGTCGTTGATAGTCGTCAAGATACCTTACCTAGGTGGTTCACCTTCATCATATTTGAGAGCTCCGCTAGTGCCGTTACGTCTTGTTAAATTTTCTCGTTAATTAAGTAAGTTAGTTAAATTAATTAAAATAAAATAAAAAGATAATAATAAAATCAGTTAAATATTTTTAAGGTAGGACTTGGATTGGGGTTTATAATCTGAGCCGTTCTCACGTGTCTTCGAGTTCGATATCCGGACTTTCCTGATCTTTGCTATACGCGACCGGTACACTTGCCGTTTGTGTGAACTAGGATAAATTGTTTGGTTTTTAAAGCTTAGTTGCGATTCGTGTTTTAATTATATATATATATTTTCGCACATCAAGTTTTTGGCGCCGTTGCCGGGGACATGGTTTGAGGCGATTAGAGAACGACTCGAGTTTGGGGACTTACCTGTTTCTTTTTACTTGCTTATTTGTTTTAATTAATTTTAGCTTAGTTAATTTTAGTTTTATTTTCTTTTTAGTCGTATGCATCATACCCGTTCACAAGGACCGCCGAAGTTTGAAACGTCTGACGATACCGAGAAAGTGCAGCCCAAGAGAGAGCGTTCTGTTTCACCGACAGGTTCTGATTCTTCTTCTTCTTCTGTTTCTTCCACGTCTTCTAGGGATAGGAACATGGGTGACCAACCGGCTAGGAGAGTAGTAGCTGACTATGGTAGGCCGACAACGAATCCTCATTCAAGCATCACTTTACCGAACGGTGCCGCCGCTGGCAACTGGTCCATTCCTGCCCACGTCATGCAACTCATCAAAACCGCACTCCAATTCGAAGGGCTAGAGAGCGAAGATCCTTCAAACCACATCGACATGTTTGTTCAAATCTGCGAAACTTTCAATATCGGCAACATGAACGATGAAGCCATCTATCTCCGTCTCTTTCCCTTCTCACTTTCTGGAAAAGCCTACAAATGGCTGAAGTCTCTACCTGCTGGATCCATCACCACTTGGGCGGGCCTTCAAGAGAAATTCATGACCAAATTCTTTCCGCCATCTAAATCCGCTCGACTCCGTGAGGAGATTTGTTCATTCCGCATGAGGTCCGACGAGTCTTTCGGGGAAGTTTGGGAAAGATTCAAGGACCTCCTTCTTAGTTGTCCTCACCACGGTTTAGACAAGTGGATGCTCATAGAGAAATTCTATAATGGAGCCACACAGCACGTGAGAGAGATGTTGAACCAAACTGCTAACGGGAACCTCCTTAAGAATAAAGATCCCGATGCGTGTGTCGTCCTTTTTGATGATCTAGCAGCGAGCTACGAGGGCCACGGGGGCAGAAATTCTTCCACGTCATCAAGAGGAGTACTTCAAGTTGATTCGAACACTAACATGCAGGCGCAGATTGATGCTTTGAACAAACTCGTTAGAGATCTTACCGTTAAGAGCGTCGCGAAGTGTGAGGTTTGCCAAGGGGGTCACGACACCATTGACTGTCCTGTTAAGCCGGGTAACAATCAAGAGGAAGTTGACTTCGTCAACAACCCCTTGAGATATCAAAACCCCGCCTTTGGCGGGAACACTGGCTGGAGAAATCATAATAACTATTGTGGGGGACAAGCCAGTGGCTACCAAGCCCAATACCAAAACCAGCGTCGAGCGAATTTATTCGGGCAGGGGAGTTCGGGTCAGGAGAGTTCGGAACAAGTAGGGCGAGAGGAGAAGAAAGCCTCACTAGAGGAGATGATGGCTGAGCTGCTGAAGCGAGATGAGAGGAACAGAGTGACAAATGAGACAAAATTTGCGGAACACGATGCCATGTTGAAGAACCAAGCCACGTCTCTAGCTAATCTTGAGCGTCACGTCGGAGAGATTGCCAGCCAGTTATCTGAGAGAGCACCGGGTTCACTACCGAGTAACACCGAGAAAAATCCGAGAGGGTTCGCCAAAGCAGTGACTACTAGGAGCGGTGCTAGAAGAGAAAGAGAGACCCGTCCTTCGAGAGTTGTCACACCTGCAGTTGATGAAGAAGAGCAGGTGGACGAGGAGATCCAGATGGAGCCTTCTCCGGCCGAGGCACACCAACAGACTATTCCAGCGAGTAAGAAGCCGGTCGAAAAACCTTCATCATCATCAAACCCACCTCTGAGAGTCTACAAACCCAAATTGCCTTATCCTGGGAGACTCCGATCGGACAGAGACGAGGAGCAAAGCTCCAAGTTCCTTGAACTTCTCAAACAGCTTCACATGAACATTCCTTTCCTTGAGGCGCTCACTCAGATGCCTAAATATGCTAAATTTCTCAAGGACATTCTTTCCAATAAGGAGAAGCTAGCTGAGGTCTCTTCTATTCCGTTGAGTGCTAGGTGCTCTGCAGTGTTGCAGAGCAAGTTGCCTGAAAAGATGGCCGATCCTGGGAGTTTCACGATTCCGTGCATCTTAGGCGACGATACGGTTCGACATGCATTGGCCGACCTTGGGGCCAGCATCAATCTTATGCCGTATTCTGTTTTCAGTAAGTTGGGTCTTGGCGAACCAAGGCCAACCCGAATGAGTATCCAACTTGCTGATCGTTCCGTGAAATACCCGCGAGGGGTGGTCGAGAACATGCTTGTTCGCATCGACAAGTTCATCTTCCCGGTGGACTTTGTTATTTTGGATATGAATGAGGATGATAGTGTCCCGCTATTTTAGACCGACCATTCCTTGCCACCGCACAGCCGTTGATCGACGTTCGTGAGGGAAAATTAATTCTGAAAGTTGGGGATGATAACGTTACCTTTGACGTAAGACAATCACTCAAACACCCCAAATCGGCGGACGACTCCCTGTATTTCGTTGACACCATCGTATCGCATGTGCGGGAGTTTTTCACTGACATCTGTGGAGGACCTACCTTGGACCCACAAATTCTCGATAGGGAGATTTCAGAGGTCGAGATGGTTGCGATGACCACTCAACCATTGATGGATGACACCGTGTCACCACCCCTAGATTCAGAGTCAGCTGTTGAGATCGTGCGAGACGATCCGAGATACCGACCTTCCGTTGAGAGCCCTCCTCCTTCCTTAGAACTTAAGGATCTACCCGATCATTTGGAGTATGCATTCCTGGATGAGGAGAGGAAGTTACCCGTCATCGTCGCGTCTGCCTTGACGGAGGTCGAGAAATTGAAGTTGTTGAAGGTGCTGAAAGCGCATAAGGAGGCGATAGCATGGAAGATTATCGACATCAAAGGGATTAATCCCTCATTCTGCACTCATAAAATCCTCATGGAGGATAATTTCAAATCCGTCGTTCAGCCTCAACGGAGGCTTAATCCGAAAATGCTAGGGGTTGTTAAGAAAGAAATCATTAAACTCCTTGATGCGGGAATCATTTTTCCCATCTCTGATAGCGCCTGGGTGAGTCCGGTCCAAGTGGTTCCCAAGAAGGGTGGCATGACTGTTGTTACCAATGAACGGAACGAGCTTATTCCCACTAGGACCGTGACCGGTTGGAGAGTCTGCATCGATTACCGTAGACTGAACGATGCCACTAGGAAAGATCACTTTCCTCTACCCTTCATTGATCAGATGCTTGAGCGTTTGGCGGGTCAGCAGTACTACTGTTTTCTGGATGGTTTCTCCGGGTATTTCCAAATCCCGATCTCTCCAGATGATCAGGAGAAAACAAAATTCACCTGCCCCTACGGCACGTTTGCCTACAAACGTATGCCCTTTGGACTCTGTAACGCTCCAGCTACTTTCCAGCGATGTATGGTAGCGATATTTCACGACATGATCGAGGATTCCATGGAGGTTTTCATGGACGATTTTTCTGTATTCGGGAATTCCTTCGATCATTGTCTCTCTAACCTTGATAGGATGATGGCTCGTTGCGTCGACACCAACCTAGTCCTCAACTGGGAGAAGTGTCACTTTATGGTACGCGAGGGCATCGTTCTAGGACATAGGATCTCGAGTGCGGGGATCGAGGTCGATCGAGCTAAAATTGAAACCATTTCTAATCTTCCCCCGCCCACTTCTGTGAGATCCATTCGTAGCTTCTTAAGTCATGCTGGTTTCTATCGCCGGTTCATTAAAGATTTCTCAAAAATCGCGAGACCGATGACCAAGCTACTAGAGAAAGACACTCCATTTGTCTTCTCTGAACAGTGTATCGAGGCGTTTGATCTTCTAAAAGACAAACTCGTTAATGCCCCGATCATGATTGCTCCCGACTGGTCTGTACCATTCGAATTGATGTGCGACGCGAGCGACTATGCCATTGGAGCAGTGCTTGGACAGCGGAAGGAGAAGCACTTCCACCCGATCTACTATGCGAGCCGGACCCTAAACAGTGCTCAGGAGAATTACACTACCACGGAGAAAGGGTTATTAGCTGTAGTGTTTGCGTTCGATAAGTTTAGGTCCTATCTTGTCCTTTCCAAAATAGTCGTCTACACGGATCATGCTGCCATTCGTTATCTTTTCAACAAGCAGGACGCTAAACCTCGTCTCATCCGTTGGATCCTGCTGCTTCAGGAATTTGATATTGAAATCCGTGATAAAAAGGGAGCCGAGAATTTAGCGGCCGATCATTTGTCACGTCTTGAGAGAGCCGAGATTGGAGATTCTGAGGTCATCATCAATGACCATTTCCCGATGGAGAATCTCATGTTTATTAGAGCACAGGATGATGGCTACCCGTGGTTTGCCGATTTCTCTAACTTCCTCGTCGATGGTTCCCTCCCTAAGAGGATGTCTCACCAGCAAAAGAAGAAGTTCTTTGCTGACGTAAAGTTCTACATATGGGACGACCCGTTTCTTTTTCGTATAGGTGTCGATCAGCTGGTGAGGAGATGCGTAGATGTTGAAGAGGGGTGGCGAATTTTGAGCCACTGTCATGAGGGACCGACAGGAGGTCACCATGGTGCTGTTATTACTGCTAAGAAGGTCTTCGATTCAGAATTCTATTGGCCTTCGATTTTCAAAGATGCTCATGCGTTCGTTAAAAGCTGTGACCGATGCCAGCGTGTCGGTAACATCTCATCCCGAAATGAGATGCCCCAAACTGCAAATCAGGTTTGCGAGATCTTTGACATTTGGAGTATTGATTTTATGGGCCCGTTCCGGTCTTCTAGAGGGAACAAGTACATACTCGTGGCTGTTGATTACGTCTCGAAGTGGGTCGAAGCTAGAGCCTTGCTCACTAACGACGCCCGAGTTGTAGTGAGATTTTTGAGAAATCTTTTCTCTCGTTTTGGTGTACCGAAAGCCTTGATCAGCGATCGAGGTACTTACTTCTGCAACGCGCAGATGGAAAAGGCGTTGCAACGCTATGGGGTCACCCATCGGCTTGCGACTGCCTACCACCCACAGACCAGTGGACAGGTGGAAGTGAGTAACCGGGGCATTAAACGCATTCTTGAGAAAACGGTTGGGCTAAACCGAAAGGATTGGTCCGACAAATTAGATGATGCTTTGTGGGTTTTCCGTACAGCGTACAAAACCCCGACCGGTTCCACACCGTTTCGGATGATTTATGGGAAAGCCTGCCATCTACCTGTTGAGTTGGAGCATCGTGCTTCTTGGGCGCTTCAAACAGTTAACCTTGATCTTTCAACTGCTGGAGATAACCGTTTCCATCAGATACATGAGTTAGAGGAGCTCCGCGATCATGCTTATGCACACTCGTATAATTATAAGTTGAAGACCAAAGAGATACATGATAGGAAGTTGAGAGGTGATAAACAGTTCAAGTGTGGGGACGTCGTACTCTTGTTTAATTCCCGACTCAAATTATTTCCGGGAAAGCTTAAGTCCCGATGGTATGGACCATACACAGTTAAGGAAGTCTTCCCGTATGGAGCGATAGAAATTGAAGACAAAAATGGGAGCTTCAAAGTTAATGGTCACCGTCTGAATCACTACATTGGTGAGAAGGCGAGCATGGAGGAAGGCGAGGTTTTGTGCCTTACAGCATCTTTGGGTTAGAAGTGAGAGTGGGGTCAGGCTGAGGACCCGTTAAACCAAGCGCTCTCGGGAGGCAGCCCGAGTTTTTGTTTATCTGTTTTTATTTTTGTTTTTAAGGATCCTCCCGATTGAAGCCACTCGTACTCAATCTCCATTCGAGCGACTGATTTTGAGGGTATTCTGTTTGTCTTTTCATTTTAAAAAATTAAAAAAATAAAAAAATATATATATAAAACCAACAAAATCCAAGCGACTGATTTTGTTTATCTGTTTTTATTTTTGTCTTTTCATTTTAATTATATATATTTTTTCGCACATCACTAGTAAGGTTTCCTTTATTCCTTGGTTAGTTACTTAGTTTTCATTATTCATTTGCAAATGACCTTTGACATTTATTTGTTGATAATTTAAAATTTAGTTTGATTATCTCTTTTTCTTATGACCTGATCCTACTATATTCGAACAGTACATACACACACACACACACACACATATATATATATGGTGGGTAATAGTAAAAATAAATAGTTTTTTAGGAAAAGTAAGAATAAATTTAGGCCATTTGATCTAGGATATAGCGGTTGAGATTTGTAGTTTTCAAAATACTAAATAGTTTCATAGGATATAAGATTTAAGCTACATAGTTTCATAAATAGACTCACATAGTTTCCTAGCTATAAATTATATATCCTTCCTACTTTTCCTACAAAACTATTTATTTTTATTTTAACTATTTTATATACATATATACTGAGAGAGAGAGAGAGAGAGAGACACACACAAATGATCCCTACACAAATGATCCCTATTAGATCCTCACCCTCGTAAGAAAAGAATTTCTAAATTCGTTATTGATTACACACCTTAATGCTACTAAAACAACGGTAAAGTTAAAATACAAAATGAAACAAAAATGAGAATTGTGAGAAGGATTTGTAACAACACAAAAAACCTCTTAAATATAAATTCAAAAAAAAAAATTTATAGCTCAAAATATAAATAAAAAACGAAAAAAATTTAAAAACCAAAATGTTTCCGCCATAGTTCCCGTTCAAAAAAATGCAAAAAAATTAAAAAAAAATTGACGAAAACACACAATGATGAAAATAAACAAAAGACACAATTATAACTAAAAAAGACACAACAGATCGCAAAATATTACAAAATGCCAAACAAAATATAGCACAATGTAGAGTAATATAACACAATATAAAGAAAAAAAGACAAAATGTCAAGTAAAAAAATAAACAATCAGTGACGAAAATAAACACAAAACACAATGATAAACAAAATGACACAACACCTTTTTTCACTTACCATTGGGTTTTTTTATAAAAACGAGAAAAACGGGAAAAAATTTTTGTGTTTTTACTTTTTTCTTTATTTTATTTTATTTTGTTGTAAGGCCCCGTTACTTGTAGCCCTACCTTGGTGTTGGATTTACTCATAAACGCAGTTCTAAATCAGAGTTAATTAAAAACTTTCGCGGAATAATATAAACTGTCAACCATCCATTACAAATATCCATAACTCGTCTTTTAAAACATAACATAAAACATAGTATCAAAACATCACGACAAATCTTCAGATGCCAACCTCTTCAGTATTGCCATGTGTCTCCCTCAAGCCAGCTGTCTCAGTCGATTAGCTTGCGTGCATACTAAAAGTCAGCTACGCTGAGTGAGTTCTAGTTAATTACATAACTTACTTTACATACACATATACGTGCCCGAAGGTACGCATTACATACTTAACCTGTCCATCATTCTTTCATATACATTCATAACTAATCTTACATTATAAAGAGCATTCGCCCTACATACCTCGGCTATTATTAGGGTCCGGTACCCTACATCCTCGGATATTATTAGGGTCCGGTCACCCTTCATCCTCGGATATTATTAGGGTCCGGTCACCCTTCATCCTCGGATATTATTAGGGTCTGGTACCCTTTCTTCCATACCTCCATAGCATACTTTCTATATACATAATCGTAAAGTTTCGTATGTACATACATCATTCATTCTTCATCTTACAACATACATATAACATCAAACCATTTCCTGGCAGTACATGCAATTCCGAAGATCATTCACGTACCGACAAGAAATCATTCATACATTTCACATAATACATATAGGGCATACACATATCACTTAGGATAAGTGTATTAACTAATCACATCGAGTATGCACACAACCCCGAAAACATAACAAGGAATGGGGCTAGAAACTCACATGAATGCGGTTACGTTCGCCGTTAATAGTTATTCCCCTCTTTAGCTGTGCGCGACTAACTGTATAACAATTACTCGTATCAATCATCTATCACTAGCCATATCATGTTTCTATTCTAACTATAACCCCCAACGGACGGGGGGTCCAGGGGCAGCGCCCCTGGCAGCGGGGTCTAGGGGCGGCAACCCCTAGCAGGGTCCAAGGGGCAGAGCCCCTGGCTGGGGTTGAGCTGCCAGGTCAGCTTGGAAAAATTTTATTTTCATTAACTGTCTTAACACATTTTCCATTAGAATTTTGAATCATTATTTAATTAAATAACTTAAAAAGTTTGAGGACTTCTTTGCAATTAATCCATTCTTTTCTAAATCCAGGGACTGTTCTTGTCATTCCATTAAACTTCTAATTCGTTACTGGTTCATAACGAATTGGCTTATCTTAGCGAACTGGTTCCTATAACGAATTGGACCCTTTAACGATCTGGACTCCTTAACGAATCAGTTCCATAGCGAACCAGTTCATATAACGAATTAGTCCATCTAATTCGTTATCTCTTCTAACGAACTGGTCCATCACGAATCAAGGGTAATTCGTTACCCTTTACCCCTAAAGAATCAGAGACGAACGAGAGCTAGTTCGTTGCGCTCCCTTATGCAAATCAACTAGCGAATCACCTTCCAATTCGTTAGGTTCCCATAGAGAACTAGGGTTAGGTCAGAACATTCCCTGACATCCTTGTACACACTTTTCCGGCGCCGTCATCGCCGGAAAAATGCGGTTTTGCCGGAAAAATGAGATCTTACTCGTTTTTCCACCGTTTTTCACCGTTTTTCATCCCGTTCGATCCAGATCTGAGCTAGGGTGACCCCTAAGCTCATCTTAGGTTCGGTTTATACCCGATTCCACCCGAATCTCGTAACTTTAACGATGTAACGGTGTCGGCTCGTTGTTTCGTAACTAAATATAACGAGTTTAAGTTAATAAAACATCATACTAGTATTACCTTGGGTCGGGATCGGTTATCTTCCTTGGTTTCGGCTAAGATAAGAGAGAAACTAAAGAGAAGGCTTAGGTGTGTGTTTTGGTGGTGTATGGAATGTGTTGTTTCGTAACTAAATATAACGAGTTTAAGTTAATAAAACATCATACTAGTATTACCTTGGGTCGGGATCGGTTTTCTTCCTTGGTTTCAGCTAAGATAAGAGAGAAACTAGAGAGAAGGCTTGGGTGTGTGTTTTGTGGTGTATGGAATGTGTGAAATGAATGATTAATGGGTGATTAAAGGTTTATATATTTAGGGATCATGGGCTCAAGCCCATGGACTCTCTTTCTTTCTTTCATAACCCAATTCCATAACCCATACCCATTTACCCAACACTAGTCCAACTCATATTCTATTTATCTAAACCGATAACGACCCACTTTAAAATAGACGAAATTTATTTTATCATTATAACCGAAAGTAGGATGTTACATTTGTGTTATAATTTTTTTTTGAAGGGTTTTTTTGTGGCTACAAATTATTTTCATTTTTCTCATTTATGTTCTCTTTTATGGAATAACTTGATCCCTAAAAGAAAACCCTTTACTAGCTTTAATTATTTAATTTTTTTCTTTTATTTAAACTTTATCTATACTATATATAATACATCAAACAAAGGTAAATTAAAACACCCATTTTTAAGTAATTTACAACACTTAAAGCATGAGATACATGTGTTAGTAAGGGTAAATATGTCTTTTAAACACAATCTATTCAACTTACAAGTTTGGTCCCTCATCTTTAACCATATTATGTTTTTAATTTAACTTGTAAACTAACTTCCCACCCTTGATTTTTAAACGACTATAGCCTTTTCATACGCTAATATTTTTATAAACAAATTGCACCATAAAAACGAGCATTTTATTCTCTTTAATTTGGATATAATATTGTTGTAATTTTTTTTCATTTTAAATAAATTAATATGTTACGTATGGATGTTCAGTGTCGGTTTTGATGGTTTTTAAGTTAAACTTGTGAGTCCAACCGTTAATACTGATTTTTTGTCGTCCAAAACCAAACTTAACCATTGAAAGTTGAAACCGAATCGTTACTAACGGCATGGTTCTGGTTTGGTTTCACAGTTTAAACTTTAGGTGTTATCATCCTTAGATGTCATCGTCTGAGGACACCTCTGAGTGTGCCTCTGGCTCAGCCGGTTCTTCCTCCGGTTCCTCTTCGGGTTCCTCTTCGGGGTCTTCCTCGGGATCCTCCTCAGGTTCCTCTTCAGGATCTTCCTCGGGTTCTTCCGCGGGTTCTGCCTCAGGTTCTGCTACGTTCTGAGCAATTTGCATCTGTAAGATATCGCAACGCTCTAGTGCTATCTCTGTCCGGGTTCTTGCCACTTGGAGTTGCTCTTGCAAGTCTATCATCTCTGTTTGCATTTTCCTCATAATCTTCATCTGCTGATCATTAGCATCTTGCATTCCTTTCATAGTCGTTTTCAGGCGGGAAATTTCCTCCCTAGCCTCGGTTCCATCTCTTATCAATCCGGGAATGTCCGCTCTCGCCGAGCGCATAAAACCCACGTCACGTTCTAAACAAGAAACAACAGCTGCGAGAACTCGCTCCGTTGGTTCGGTTATGGGTGGTAGGGTGTTGGGGTAAGCAGGACGACTCGAGTGGGGTAGCGGGGGAACTTGTTCGCGATAGACCATACGTCTGATCAGACTCGGGTACCAATCCCAGCTAACGTCGTCGTCGTACATGCCTCCAGACAGGCGATACCTCTTCGGTGCAGGGGCTTCCAGTTCCGGGACTACTCGGGGTGGCGATGAGGTAGGTAGTTGCGGTTCCTTTCCATGTGCATGAGTCATCTGATCGGATGATGATAATGATGGTGGCGTCGACATCCCTACAGGTAAGCCGTGTATGCGCGCGTATGAGTGAATGAGGTAAAGAGATAAGATGACGAGAGACTAAGCAAAATATATATGCAGTGTGTATAATTATAACTAATGGGTCGTTGCGGTTATAGTCTAGTATGCATGCAATTTCTAGTTCGCTATAACCAATGGCTCTGATACCAATCTGTCACACCCTCAAAATCCACTAACGGAGTTTTACCGTCAGAGGGTGTGAACTAACAGGATCGGAATCATTAGTTATAATCAAGCCATAAATAAAGTTTTCAAAACACGAAAACATTTAAGTGTAAATAAGTGCGGAAGCGTAAAACCATAAACCAAGTGTTGCGTCACGCAGGACGACTTAAAACCCAATTAATAATAACAGTTTAAAAATGAGTTTGCATAACATAAGCGTTCAAAGTAATGCATGATCCTATACCGCGCGCCCGCCTCGGCTACCTGAGAATGACATACTAAAAGTGTCAACACGGAGTTGGTGAGTTCACAAGTGTATATACAATAAAGCGTTTGCGTTTACGTTTGCGTTTAGCGTTTTGCGTTTAGCATTTTGCGTTTAGCGTTTTGCGTTACCAGATAGTGTTAAATCAATTATATATCTATAGGTAGCTAGCCTATAAAGCAAGTATTACTAAGTGTTCGACACCGAAGCTGACTGTTTATCATGTGCCTTGCCACCAGGTCTATCCCGACCATGGTAATGTGTTAGCCAAAATTACTCCCACTCGACCTCCAGTCGAGCTTAGCGTTGGGTGGGGTTTGTCAAACCCAGTAGTACTACTCAACAGTGACTCGCTATTATCCAATACTAAACGGTTCGATGTGTAGGACTTCAGTTGTTTCGTTTGCCACTTAACCTTTACAAGTGATATATAATCTAATAACAAAATCTAAAAGCGTTTCGGAGTATGTATTCTCCCCCAAGTGAAAAGCGTTTAAAAGAGTTAAAAGGGGAAACGTGAAACTCACTGTTTGCGAAGAATTTCAAAAACAAGTCACCCAAGTGATGCGCGTCACAGAAAAACCCTCACTAGCGTTCTAAAACAACAAGGAGATTTTCTAAGTGTTGGAACTATTATCGAGTCTCTAGACTCGGCACATAATTCCTATGCATAAAATACGTTTCGTGTTTCGTTTGTGAATTGTGTGTGTCTCAACAAGCACATTGATGATACGTTACATGTGTGAACAACTACTTACATATCATGTATTAATATTGTACATTACTAGCAATTATTCCCTGCAAGGGCAATTTGGTCAAAACATAACAATTATCTAGTACTTAGCACGTTTCATGTATTTTCACAAAGTTCAGCAGCTAGTTTCATCAAGACAGAATTCTACTTGAAATATTACTCTATTCAACAGATCATAGCATCTCAATTAATTCACCAAAAATCGTCACAAAAGCATACATGAGTTAGGTTTCCAGAACATATTTTATTGTATTTTTATTCCACATAGATTTCTCACAAAGATCAAAACATTACAGCAAACTCACAGCAGTCAAAATCATGCGCAACAGAATGTTATTTGTTATTCCCGTTAAATGAAAATTCCAACTAATGCAAGACCAATTGGATTAGGTTCTTAACTCAACAAGTTAACTTCCAGAAGTAGAACCAACCCATTTGGCCTTGTAGTTCATGAGATATGACAATTACAAAACAACTTAACAGCAGGTCTCACAATTCAGATTCGCACTTCAGTTTTGTAAAATAATAAAAGTTAACCTTTTCTCGTCCAAAAATTACAAAATTGGACTCTATAGAAACTAGACTCAAAATAGCACCTTGTGGTGTTAACAACCTCGACCAATTTCCACATTAAAATTTAGTTACAGTTGTCTAAACATAACTTACAATCTGTCCAGTACCAGTTTTGACCTTTAATCACATTTAAATCGTTTGAGCAACCAAAACACCTCCAAATTAGGCGTGGTTGGGTTTTCTGGAAACTAGACTCAGAGTACTACCTCTTAGACTCATAAATAGCTCAGTTTTCTTTTATATTTAACAAGTTACATGTCGTTCAAGTTTAACAATCTCTGCTGTCAAAACTCAGCAAGCACAAACAATCGTCTAACATGCATCCTAAGCATACGACATAACTCCAACATGCAATAAACATCATTAACCATAAAAATCAGTAGTAACCCTCTAGGGTTTTCAAATAATCAATGATTTAACATTCTTTCACCGTTCAAAATCACATATGATCATCACAATCAATAACCAACGCATAATCAATCATCCTCTAATCAAAATCAAGCACATAAACACTTAATACATAATTTACAAGGTTAGGGTTTCATGTTTATACCTTAAAAACGCAGAAACAACCAAGAGAAACGTGAGAGATGCTTAGAAACGAGTGTGGGATGCTCCGATTACGAAGAACAAGATCAAACGGGTGTGATATGAGGGTGGGTGTTGGCTGCCGTCGCAAAGAGAGAGGGGAGGGGGGCTGTCCGATCGGGTATAGAGAGAGAGGGAGGAAGGGTTAGGGTTTATTAATATTATTAAATAATAATATGTTACACATAGGTCCCTCAACTTTTAAATATTACTTTTCTAGCCTAAAGTAACTTGTTTGCATCTTGAGTTAGTGTTTTAAATGATATTATCAAATAACACATAAGCCTAACACATAATTATCACATAATTATTGTTTGGATGTTTTTCGTTTATTCACCAATGGTTTGCATCAAATCGTTTGCGTTTCGGTGCAATTCCAAAAGACTACACATGTAGTAATTGTCAAGCGTCATTTAAAACTCTATTTTAAATGAAATGAGATGTGCGTTATAGATCAAGTGATCTTAAGTTTGAATTGACGGAGTTTGGATTAACGGAGTTAACCTGAAATTGACGAGTGTCACAATTAAACCTTGTCACACCATCCCTGCACCATCACGACATCATTTAACTCAATTTCAAGTGACGAAGCTGCCAAGACATGTTTTAGTACCTAGTTTGAGCCGTAACCCTAAGGTTTTCGTTAATCCTTAATTCGTATATGTTTCAGGTAAATGTTATCTGTTTTCAGTTCGTTTTGAAGCGATTAGCATTAACCCTAACTTAATCTCAATCAACAACAAGTAATTGAAAGGAATTGGGATCTAGGGTTTGTATTTGTAAATAGGGAAGAACGTTGGCCTGTGTATATCAATTTCCATTTCCATCTTTTAAACAAGCTCAGACGCTAGCATGATGTGATGGCTAGCGTCTGTACACTTAAGAACTGAGAATCAGCATGGGCGCGAGTTCGAGTCTCCAAGCTATGTTTTTTGGTATTTATGTTTTTAAACTTCTTCTAACTAGTTTTGATAATTATTATACTTTTATATCATCAGTTAAACGTTATTTTTGATAAACCGAACCCCAGTTATTGATTTTGTTGTTTTTGAACCCTTATTTCTTAATTAATCTATAATATATATATATATATGATATATTTTTATCACCCACTTAACGGACTGAACGATGTTAAATATTCAAACTAAATCTTCGTTTAACTTTCACCCTTAATAAATATATATTATTATATAATATAATAATAATAATAATAATGTTATTCAACAACTAATATTTATCTTATGTATTTGAAAATCAAACCTAAATAATATTGATAATAGTAACAATATTAATAATCATAATAGTTAAACTAACAATATTTTCATCAATATCTTACTCAAAACCCGATAAATCCTCAAATCCGTTACAAGTCTTGATTATAATTATTTCATTTATAATTAACAATTAATTAACAACTAGGGACTTTGTTTGACGAATCTCGAGAAGCTTGACCGTTTCCTTCCTAATTTTTATTATCCCATCCTCATTAATCCACTTATTAAGGTGAGTAATTCGCATCCCCCTTTTTACCGTTTTATATTTTGGGGGGGGTTATGTGTTCACAAGCTAAACATATTATAGTTTTCACTACAATTCCACTATTTGCGTAGATATGCAATTGCTCAATTAGTTGATACGTGTGAATGCGATTATTTGTTTATTTTTGAGTTATGGTTGTTGGTATCTCATCCTCATCTCCGTTCTTATTAGTATGATCATACGCCACCGGAGTAACTCGACCCGTTTGGGACGAGAGAAATGACCTTTTTATATTGTTGTTTATGCTAGTTGTAGTAGTTCATGTTTATCGCAAGTAATTGTCTTTTTATTATGTATATACAAAAATCGTGATTACTTGCTCAACTTTATGTTGACAAACTATATATTTTCACGCATGACGCAGATAGCTTTTTCGGATAAAGCAAGTGATTGAAGCTTAGTTGATACCTTAGGTTGCATGATGAATAAAGAACAATTTTATTTTTAAGTTTTGATTGTAATGTTTTTTTAAGACAATTTTTATGTTTTTGTGTACTTGATTGATATATGAAATGAAACAATTTAGATATTGACACGTGTAATTTTTTTAGTATCTTTTGAGCTATGATACAATATTGTCGCACCCCGGTATATATGTCCCACCGTAGGTTGGGGTGTGACACAAGGTATGTTTTCTTCTAAGTTTCTTAACACATAAGAATATGATGACACCTATTATGTGAATGATTTCTAAGAGGCACAAAACCATACAATTCACATAGAAAATTGTGAAACCGAGAGCTAAGTGAGTTATAATTGAAAAGGAAGAATCGAATGCGTATCAAACGTAGCCAAGCAGTAAAAATATTAAAGCCCTTTATTATGAGGCTCTAAAATTCAAATTAGCCTTCCACAACATCACTATTGATGTGAGGGGAACGAAATGCCTTATCTCCTATTATTTTAAACAAAGCCTTTCGTATTTTTGCTAAATCTAGTCACAATTAAAAGAACCCGATACCACAATCTATGTACCCAATGGTGTTAGTCAAAAAAGCATATCATGGTGGTTAGAAGCATGGTTATGATCTAGCGAAGGTTTTGAACCATGAGTGAGAAATTAAGAGGTCTATAGGCATGAGTTGTAATAATGTCCTCTAGGCCCATGGCTAAACCATAAATCAGAAGTAATCAGTAACGAACATTGAGAGTGAACCACTAGCCAATGCATATTTACTGATTATTAGCCGATGCATGTTTAAGTTTCCGCTGAAACGCCCTGAGTTCAAGGCTTATTTAATACGTTGGTGGTCCAGTCTCCATATTTGTGTGTGGGGAGGAGTATGTACGTTGATTTGGTGTTAGTAAACCGAACACATTTAGTTTGTAAAACTGTAATATTTATTGATATTTTAAAAGCTTAACAGAAACATTAACAGTTAATGGTAATTTAAACTTAATCCAAACTTATTACAAGATGAAAACCATATTTATATAACTTAAAACGTACAACTTTAAACTTAAATCACATCCACATAGATTGTTCGTTTATTTAGCTCTTATATGGAAGAGGCTTCCATGCGTAAAATAGTCCCCATCAAACCAATTTAGTTTTTGAAAATCTCTCGTAGGGCTTCTAGTACCCGGTTAGCAGTATCTTGACCAAACAACTTCGGTAAGCTCAAACCCAACTCGATTTCAATGGTCTTGTTTTTACTCAATCCATCCCTCATTTTCAAGCAAGCCCTCTCACTTTCACACACCACTCTTTCCCCAAACGGCCCAATATCCAACCAAGTTTCCAACAAGTCTTTAGCAATCGGGCTAACATCCGTTCTAACCATTTCATCAAGTCCTTCTGTTTCAACACACGCCAAGACAGCGGTGGGAGAGAAAAATGAACGAATGTAAAGAGACGATGATACATAAGGGGTTACACCTGCTAGCTTATGAAAGCGCAGTCTATGTTAGTCTAGTTGAGTGTCCTCATAAAATGTTTGGAGATACTCCGGGTGCAACACAATGTCCTTTCTTGGGGGCAAATCAAGAATTAGAATAATGGATGTCGGGGTGTTTTGAATCAGTTCCACCAAAAGGTTGGGTGCGTCGGTTGATGAGTTTAGTTAGGCCGACATGCTTGTGATGTTTAATGCGTCCCCTGATGGTAATTCACAGTGTAGCCAACTTCCAAGCACAAAATCAATCTTGAAAGCACCACAAAGTCCAATAGAAAATGTTCAATATGTTCCAACAAACGATCAATATAACACATAGGAGAAGTTTATCTTGATATCAAAAGTACCAAAGCATACAATACAAATTAATCTCTATATAATAATAATCGAAACATTAATTTCAGACAAAGTGCCCTGTATACTAACCTAAGACTTAAATAAAATATGATTTGTAACCGAAATGTTTATTCCGGTCAAGATAACCAACATCTTAACCAAATTAAAACAAATAATAATACGTAAAGAAAAGAATAACCGATAGAATTTCAACACATAATCCATTAGGACATGTCTAGACACCAAGATAGCACATGACTTGATTTTATGCAAAAAGTGAGTTGACATATCATTTATTTATAAGTGTTTCAATAGGGCTACACAAGTTGCTAAACATGAATAAAAATGCAAAGACGATGCATTGCCCTCCTACCAAGAAACATAAAAAGACGTGTCAGGCAACGAACTTGCCTAAGTGCCGAAGGTGAGACAACCTTAGCCTTACCATCAGTGCGAAGTTCTTTATTCCCAAGAAACATAAAAAGCTGTATCTTGCACCAAATTGGCCTAGGAGCCAAAGGTGAGGCACAACCTTAGCGTTTAGGCATCTTTATAGTCCATTTATTCGTGTTTATGCACATTTTTTTTCGGTACAGAACTTGTTAGTTGCTACTATGGAAAGAGGGGGGGTTCCAACTTACCTTGGCATGAAGTAGTTCTGTTTTGATACATTGCCGGCTAAAGGTGCTCAACTGGACCACATCTTGAAATTCTATTAGGTATGCCTATTTTAATGGGTTTTGATTCTTTGTCTGGTTTGGAGAGTTTTTGGTCATAATTTTCACAAATAATAATAATAATAATTATTATTATTATATGATTTTTAAAATTAAGGTTTTATTTACACCATAGATTTTATGTTATTTTTGTCAAAAATAGATATTTTGGTAGCTTTCCCTTGAGTGATGTTTAATTTTTCTCGTTTACTGCTCTTTTTCATTGGTCAACAAACAAGTCGTTCAAGGTTATAATAAGATATATATAAATATAAATGAAGTACCGGAGAAGACTGGATGCCGGATCGGAGATGAAGAGCAGCATGAGCGGTTCCAGTTTCATTTTGGTAAGACTGTACGTGTGACGGCAGACGGCAAGGATTAAGGAAAGAACCAAGGCGTGATTCGACTGTGGATACCAAATCTACCATAAGTTGTTTGTGTGAGGTGGAGACGTATGGGAAGTCCTTAAAAACCGAATGGCTACGGTGTTGTGGTGGCGGTGATGAGGAAGAACTGCATGAGAAGCGATGTCTTCGTGGGCAAGGTGTAGGGAAGTGGAGGGCAACGGCAGTCATAGTTGCAGCATCAGCTTATGCTGAATGCTAGTTTTAGGGTGGCTTTATATATTATACTATATATATATAATAAAATGACAATGTCGGTGGCCTTTCTTTGTAATTTGATAGATAAACTTTATGATTCTGCTGTCTTCACATATGCGTTACACATCTTTCTTGATGTCGTTCCACCTGTGACAAAAGCTGTCTACTTCTATAGAGTTTTCCATGGTTTCAGCTAGAGGTGGCGATGTGTCGATGTGAATGTGTTGGGTTAAATTTGAGTGATGGGTTAGAATAGGTATAAGTCATAATGAATTTTTAAAACAAGAGGGTTAAAGTTAACATCCCATGTTGATCCAAAAGTTAAAATACGAACAAAAGGTTCAAAAACCCCTAACAAAATTAATATAAAAATAATAACTTAAAATATAAATAAAAAACGTAAAATGTAAAATAACTAAAATATTACTCCCTTCGTCCTCGTTCATTAAAAAAACCCCGGTTTTGTATCGTTCAGGTTCAATTATTTCTGGTTTTTTTTCGGTTCGGTTTTGCTTTTTTTCATTTCGGTCGGTTTCAGTATTTGTTCGGTTTCAATGATTTCGGTTTTAGTTTCGCGATTTCTAGTCGGTTCGTGAGTTTTGTTTGAAATAAAATTGGATGGACCTTGTTTTTGTCTATTTAACCCATAAACAAACCTATAACCAAAAGCCACTAGAATTTCTTCAACCCATCTTGACTTTCATAAAAAATCTTTTTATCCCTCATGAACTATTCAAATTTTAAAATTTATTTATCAATCAAATCAATCAATCAATCATACTTAGTGGAATCCCATCAATAGCAAAGCTATAAGTAGGGTCTGGGGAGGGTGGGATGTAGCCCAAACTAGAACGCTTTGTTCTAGAGTTTTTTAACCAAAAAAAGAAAAGGAAATGAGAGGGAAGGATAAGAAATGGAAAGGAAGGGAAGGAAATTTCTTTTATTAGGTGTGTTTTTGAGTTGGAAGGGAATTAGAGAAAAGAAAATGATAACTATGTTATCCTTAGTAATCAGCCCATTTTTTAAAGGATAATTTATTGGGAAAAAACATCAATTTAATCTCTCCTAACTTCTCCTACTCCTTTCATTTCCTTTCCATACTAAAAGAAACTCAAAAACACCCATTATTTAACTATCCTTAATTTTTCGTTTTTTTCACTCCTGTAAAATAACTAAAAAACAGGGCGGAAGAAACTCAACCTGGTGTGTATATCAGAGTATCACACCATACTTTCTCCGTCATGGAATTTCTTGAGAATACTATATATTTATGTTTCTTATATTGATTTTAAATATTTAATTTTGTTGCCCGAGGAGCTATTCTTTTTAATATTTAATTCATTTTCTTTGGTTTTTTTCTCTTTTATTAAAAAACTAGTTTTAGAGCCCGTTTCAAACACCGGATGATATAAATTATAAAACTATAAGTAAAGCATATAATTATATAAAGTATATGAAAAAGTGTATTATATCTATGCTTGTATCTATACTATGTGTACATAAATTGATTTTATTTATGTCACAAAATGATTTTTTTAAATGAACTTAATAAAAAAATACATGCACAAAAATGTATCCAAGAACGTTCTTTCCATTGAAAATTTCATTCTTAGTGTCATATATGCATGTTTGGGATTAAGTTGAAAAATGCTTATTAGTTTATTGGCTTTTTAAAAACCCATTTAAATAAGCCAGGATTTGAAGCTTTTGAATAACTTATTTTCAACTCTTTTAAAAAGCTAAAATAAAAAAAAATTGTGATTACCAAACACATTTTAATTTATTGGATTTTTGAAAACACCGATAAACCAATAAGCATTTTCAAACTCAATTCCAAACATGCTCTTAGTGTCATCAATATTTTTGCACCTTAGTTTTTAGCATTTACTTATTTTTTTTACTTTAAAGCATTTTTAGTGAGTTCCTATTTTGATATGTTAAAAGTTTGGTCTTAAATAAGTGAGATCAACGAATCAAAAACGGGTCAAAGTTATTTTAAACAACTTGATTTTTTTTTGTTTTTCCCCTTCAGTTATAGTGACGAACCTAGCTAATACCTACTAATTTGGTGTAAAAAACGCCTATATTTTTGAATTGTTTTTTAAATACTCCCTCCGTCCCATTATAAGTGTCCTAGTTTGATTTTTCAAGTCTTTCTTGTTTAACTTTGACCGATAATATTTTTGTTTGTGTTATATAATACTTGATGTAAAATATATGAATGGATTGGATTTTAAATGTATTTTACGTTGATATAATTTTCAACAAGTATTATATGACACGAACAAAAATATTTACGGTCAAGATTGCAAAAGAAAGATTTGAAAAGTCAAACTATGACAAAAATATTTACGGTCAAGATTGCAAAAATATTTACGGTCAAGATTGCATTTCCAGCACATTTTATATATTTTTTTATATAATTTAGCCAAAAAACACCATTGCATAAATTTATACATCATCTTTTAAAAAAAATCATATTTTATTTCCTATTCATATTCATAATTTTTTTTTTATTTTTTTTTCAGTTTTGTCTTATTATATAGCATATGATAATTGTGAGATGGTTGATATTGTCAAATTTGAGCAACACTCGAACACGTAGGACGGTTCAGTTATGATCTCGTGAGGTTGCTTAGAGGAGATCAAGATAATAATTAAATTAATTATTATCATTATCTATTTATTTGAATTTTTCAGTTTGTTTTAATTATTTAAGTTTATCAAGTCATGGTTTAGAACTTATATTTATTAGTAGTTGTAATAGCATACAATTGGTGAAGTTGTTTCGTAGGGGTCAAGTAGAGGGGTTGGCTATTTAACCCCAGGTCAAATTTCCAGATTATTAGTATGTTTTGAGTTTCTGTTTTTCTAAATAAGAAAGAGTCGCTTGTCAAGCATATTATAAGTGTTCATATGTGTGTTCCAAACTCTAGGTATTTACTTGAAAGGTTAACAGATATTTCTTCCGTTTCTTTGAAAGTGTCCACATTTTTTTTTAATTTGTCACATTACAAATGTCTACTTTCAAACTTTATTAATTAATTTTCAAATTTACTCTTAAAATGTAATAATTCCAAGTTTCTTAAATTTTGTCTTTTTATATATGTCAAGGGCATTATAGTAATTTGTTAAGAAAAAAATGCAATCATTTAAACTTTCTTAAATTTTGTGTTTTTCAAACCATGACACTTGTAGAGGGACTGAGGGAGTATATTATATGGTAGGGGATGAGCGAAATCGGTACCAAAGTTTTAAATTTTGGTACCTGTACGGGACCGGTACGGTACGGGACGGGAACGGTATTTCCCGAATTTTTACCTTCAATCCCGGTACCGAACCGTATATTTCGGTACCGGTACCAAGAATTCAGAAATTTTAGGACCGGAATTTTCCGGACCGGGACCGGTACGGTCCCGATCTCATCCCTATTATATGGTATAGACCAAAAGTGAGACTCTAGACATGAGGTTTATCTCACAGTAATAGGGAATGGACTGGACAGGTGATTTTGATGGTTTATTAAAATTTACCCTAAATTATATGAATTTGACAACTTTAGAGAATAAACTGGGAATGCTCTAAGTTGCTTGGCCAACCGGGTTGTTTAGAGGTTGCAAAAAAATGTTTTTTCATTTTATTATTATTTTTTTTTTCAAATCTTGCATGGCAACCAAGCCGTGGATTAGGTCACCATTGGTTCATAAACAAGTCCTTTGTGGCTTCATTCGATTATAGATCCTTTATAATGGCCACTTGTATTGATAAATGTTAAAAAGTTATTAAAAATTGTTAATGAAAGTACCGGAGAAGACTGGATGCCGGATCGGAGATGAAGAGCAGCGTGAGCGGTTCCAGTTTCATTTTGGTAAGACTGTACGTGTGACGGCAGACGGCAAGGGTTAAGGAAAGAACCAAGACGTGATTCGACTGTGGATACCAAATCTACCATAAGTTGTTTATGTGAGGTGGAGACGTATGGGAAGTCCTTAAAAACCGAATGGCTACGGTGTTGTGGTGGCGGTGATGAGGAAGAACTGCACGAGAAGCGAGGTCTTGGTCTTGGTCTTGGTCTTGGTCTTGGTCTTGGTGGGTAAGGGCTAGGGAAGTGGATGGCAATGGCAGCCATAGTTGCAGCAACTTATGTTGAATGCTACTTAATTCTAGGGTGGCTTTATTTATTGAGGCTAAATTTAAAAATCAAAATGTGTCATGAAGTACCCACTGCTATTGTTGGCCCTTATAACATGATTGTTAACATTCTGTGATCGAAATTTAACCAGGTTCATGTAGCATGTCCTTTATATAAAGTGTTGTGTTTATTTGATTGTATATGTCGGGCTAAAGGTGGATCTTACTGGTGAAAACTAATTTGGCAAATTGAAAATTGGTTATTAATAATGTCTAATTCGAAAATCTCATCTCTACAATTATTGTTGAACTTTCAAAACAAACATTGAGGAAAATGTTTCCTTCGGTGTGGGGATGGGAAAATTAAAGATAAAAAAAACTGTTAAAAATGTAGAGATTTGTTAGAATGTATTTTTAATTTAAATATTTGTTAGAATGCAGTTGCATTGAGTTGTTTTTATATTTTATTGGCACAAGAAGAAAACGAGTTCTAAACGATAATACTAATAAGCTTGAACATGGAAATTAAATCTCTAAAAATGTTACCATTTGAATTAATATTTGCAATTCATGTCAATGATTGAAGTATTTGTTTTATATCTACCATTAAACAAATTAAAAGAAAATAAGTTTATGGGCTCTCGTGACAAGTCCACAACAAAGAAATTTTGGGGCCCACTAAATTGGAATAAAATGATAGCAAAGGGCAGCAGCCCTAGCTGCTGTTGTTACAACGACAATCAACATCAAATTAAACAAGATGCAAGGCTAGACTCATCTATGGTTTCTTTCATGCGGATGGTTCATAGGCTTTAATATTTTTTTCTCAGTTTTATTTATGTTTGGATTTGTTTTTGACAATGACAACGTTGTATAAACAATTTGATGTGTTGGTTTATTTAGACTATTTGCATGTGTTAGTAATTCTTGCATTACAAGTTGTTCGGTTGATTACAAAACCTAGTAGCTTGTTTGGTGACATATAGTAGATTGATTCCCACTATTAAATAGGGTCATTGAGTTGTAAAAGATGTTATATATGTGGTGTTAGTATAATGATTCAGATGGATTGCTCAACTGCATATATCAAGAATTTTTAGAAAAGCGAAGAAATAACAATCGAGCAATGGTAATTCGGTTCTTTATGTAGCATAAAAAATAATTATATATATAATCGCCAACGTGAACATGGACAAATATAGCATACGGGGTTCAGGGTTGATGTAGCTGTTGTGGGCTAATAAAAAACATGTATTTTTAAGACTTAAATACCTATAATAGTACATGCAAGTAAGGTCGTCTTCACAGAAAATATATGGTTAGTGTGTAGCTAAAGTATCTAATTAGTTAACTATACTAATGACATTTGGGGATTTTGATTGATTTGGAAAAACAATAAAATTTATATGAGAGAAAATATATTCGATTTAGAAAAAGCAACCTCCTTCAAGTTTCAGATTCTATATTTACACAAAGCACAATTTAAACCATATATTTTCTGTGAAGACGACCTTACTTACATGTACTATTATAGGTATTTAAGTCTTAAAAATACATGTTTTTTATTAGCCCACAACAGCTACATCAACCCTAAACCCCATATGCTATATTTGTCCATGTTCATGTTGGCGATTATATATATAATTATTTTTTATGCTACATAAAGAACCGAATTACCATTGCTCGATTGTTATTTCTTCGCTTTTCTAAAAATTCTTGATATATGCAGTTGAGCAATCCATCTGAATCATTATACTAACACCACATATATAACAGGTTCATATCCATCATATGACACGACAACACGTGATCAAACACATATTGTACAAGTTCAATGCACAAAATACAAACCTATCACTTTAGAACACCTCCCGTAGAGCTTCTAGTACACGGTTAGCCGTTTCTTGTCCGAATAACCTCGGCAGGTTCGAACCCAGATCGATTTCAATCGTCTTACTTTTACTCATATCGTCTCTTCTTTTCAAATACTCCCTTTCACTTTCACTGACAACCCTATCCCCAAAAGCACAAACATCCAACCAAGTTTTCAACACTTCCTTTGCAACCGGGCTCACATGAGTTTTGACCATTTCTTCGACCCGGTCTGATTCAATACGCACCAGAATTGCAGTCGGAGAGACAACCGCACGAATGTAAAGTGATGATGAATAATAAGGTTTTACTTCTGAGAGGTTGTAAAGATGTTGTCTGTGTTGGTCTAGTTGAGTGTCTTCATAGAATGTTTTGAGGTAATCAGAATCAAGTACAAGGTCAACTCTTGGAGGCAAGTCAAGAATCAGAACCATAGATGTTGGGCTGCTTTGGATCAGCTCTACCAAGAAATTGGGTGCATCGGTTGATGAGTTTAGATAAGCTGACAGGCTGGTGATGTTTAACGCACCCCCTGTTGGTAACACGCAATGTAGCCAGCTTCCGAGTATAAAATCAATCTGGAACATTGTTTCCAGCATCAATAAGACAACTTTTAAATGTATTTATAGAACAAGTGAATATTACATACGAATATATTTTAAAGTAATAAACTATTAACATTGTGTTTAATGAGGATGCTAAATTGTGTTGGAAGGATTTATAGCAAGTTTAGGCAGAAGGTTATTGATTTAGGTAACAAAAATGATGGCTACCAAGGGTAAAAAAGATTGAGGCAGAGATGTCAAAACATGTTTTTTTAGATACGCTAACGACTAGTAACGAGTATCAGATTGATGAACCACAACCAGATAAGAAAGGTTTTTATCGTGAGACGGCATTGATTCACTAAATTTTTAACTTTGATTCATAAGTTTTATATGTGAAGAACTTTTATCCTTAATATGCTCAAAGTTACAAGTTGTAACTATTCATAATGCTGTTAATATGCTCAAAATGTTTATATATCTAGCTTAGTAGATTTACTAGTCTAAGCCCCCCCCCCGTCTTGATTTTCTGTTCCACAACATGAACTACTGCTGAGTGGTTTGATCTTAAACTAAAGAAATTGGTATGAAAGTCATTACTAACATGACACAAGATGCAGGTGCATTTAGGCCTGTAAACGAACCGAACGTTCAGACATTTAATAAACAGACAGACATAAAGGTGTTCATTTAATTAAACAAACGAACATGAACACATGTTTCGTTCGTTTGTTCATTTATGTTCATGAACGCTCGGCTCGTATATACTTGTTTATCTTTGCTCAACTATGTTGATTTATGTTTGTGAACTGTTCATTTAGAATTTAAATGAACGAACCCGAACACAAATATATTTCCGTTTACAGGCCTAGGTGCATTACTAGCATCACTTAGCAGTTACAACTATCTAATTTCTCTGCACATTCTAGCATCAATACAGAATTGTCAGACTTTAGCTCGAAGCAGTTACGGTTAACTCTAAATTAAAAAACCTAAAATAACATACCGGAGAAGAGTGGACGCCGGACCGGACATGGAGAGCAGCGTGAGCCGTTCCGGTTTCGTTCTGGTAAGACTGGACATCTGGCGAGAGATTGCAAGGGTTGAGATACGAATTGAGACGAGTATCGACGGTGGAAACTAAATCTAGCATAAGATCTTTGTGTGGAGCCGAGACGTAGGGGAAATCAGTGAACGCCATATGGTCCTTTGAGGCGGAGCAAGAGAAGCGTACAGAATTACGATATTTAGGAGATACGAAGAAAGAGGAAGAAACGAGACTAGTAATGGCAGCCATAATTAAGTGGATAACAAGCTTACAACAACACACATTATTAAATTATTATTTTTTAACAGCTTATCTGGTTTGGTAAGTTGGACCGGTCGAGCAGGGTTGAGTTACGGGTTAGAATGGGTTCTAAGCAAAATAAATTTGGGTCAAAAACGGGTTGTAACTTGTAAGCAAGTACATGACGTTTTAAGAAACTAGTTTGGGTCAAATACAGGTTTGGCCAACACAGATTTAGGTTAATTTAGTTGTTTTATAAAAAAAGTATCTATCCACACCTTCTCACACCTACCCTGTCCTGATTCCACCCAACCTCTCCAATATTTACTATGGATCGTCCACCAAGTTGGTATGAGTATCATGTTGAAGTAATTAATCGATAATAATAGTTATAATATATATTTATATCATGCCCATGATTATCATAGTGTAGCAAGTTTAATTCTTGACATTAAGGCTATGCATTGTGGTTATGTGGTTTGGGCGCTAAGTCCCACCACGTGAGCAACAAGGGCGCAAAGCACCTTTACAGCCCTTGGGTGAAGGCTGAAGGGGGCGCTCCACTCTTTGGAGGTGTTGTTATTCGTGGGTGTGGGACAAGAATTGCGTAATATTTTATTATTAAATAATTAAAATATAAAATAATCATTTAGCTTCACCTCATTATTTCTTTTCCACTTATTTTTTACCCTATATCGCATTTCATGCTCTTGCAACATGTCTTAGTGAAGCGAAAAAAATACGAAACCACCATGCCCTATACCACATGACTTTGTTTTCACTTTTCACCTACCATAATAGATAGCTAAAAAATTGGAACTTAAAGATCCTAGTTGCATTTTTTAAAATCCTTTTTTCACTTTTTATAATAAGAAAAGGTAAGTGAGTTTTGGACTTTGGTTTAGTATATCTATAGTGCTCAAACATGAACAAGGCCCACTATCAATGCTCAATTACGCAGTTGTACTGTATCTGGCAGATAACATTTACATGTGGAAATTTCTGTTCAATATCAAAAGAGATATGTGGAACGAAGGGCAATGTTGTAAAATGTAATCTACTGCTTCATTATATGGCGTGGTTGTCGTGGACACCCTTTTGGCTTATATAAAACGTTCTAGAAGGTCGTTGGATTTATGGATTTCACTTAAATAAATAAGTAAAGAGAACGACAACATAAATAGCTTTAAAAATATTGATTTGAACATTTCAAAACTCTAGAAGCTTATTTAGTTTTACTCGAACATAAAATTTAATACTTGAGTCAAGATTCATATTCATAAATTGCAATTGCGACGTTAAAAATGCTTTACGATTGCAATATAAAAGAAATAATCAAATAATCGTATATGGAAAAATATAATATTACTTTAGAAAGTGTACTTCCATATGTTGTGACATAATATGGATCTAGTATTGCATAAATATTTGCTTAAATAGAGTGAATGGTTTAATTTTTGAAAACTAATAGCCCCACTACGGTTGTTCATGAGATATTCCATTCATCGATCCACCATACTTTTGGAATCGCTATGAACGTTTAAAATTTGGTCGTCTTCTAAACAATTTCTCACAATTTGATAGAAATTGGTGCTTAAAAAAACATAATATAATTCCAATTTTACTTTTTACTCTTAACTAAGATTTAGATCCCGCGCTTCACAGCGGGACCACTAAATCGAACATAAAAACATACGTAAAATAAGTTTTATATAAAGTTTTCAACATGAATTGTGCATTTTTGTTAAACTTACATTTTAATTAAACTTTTTTTATATATCAAATTTGTTTTTGTTATATTTTCAACATGAATGGTGCATTTCTAAATGACTTTTAAGCTCATTTTAAGCAAACATCATTTATTCATAAATACTATAAGTATCTCTATATGTACGTTGCAGCGAATTACGTTAAACGTGTCAGCGCTCGAAAGCTGCCACGCTTTGCGGCGAAGACGCGATAGAAGCTCGGCCGGTATCGATTTGATTGGTTAAAGTTTTGTGGCCAAAGCTAAATGTCTAAAGTTTTTGTTGTAAAAGTATAAGCCAAAGATGAAAGCTAAAGGTTTGGTGGCCAAAATTGTAAGGGTAAAAGCATTGTGATAAAAGTCATAAAACTTGAAAGAAAAACCATTTCATTTTCAAAGTTGATAGATCAAAAGGTAAATACTTGTAACTTAGGTGGCAAAACTTTAATAGTCAAAAGGTGAAAGTTTGAAACTCAGATGGGCCAGCTTTAAATCACTAAACTAAAACCCTAGAGTTAAAAAGTAAATATTTAAATTTTGGTTGCATAACTATGAAGATTGAAGAACGAATTTTTAAGTTGGTTTTCAATTACATACGTAATTTCTTAAAACAAAAAATGTGTAGACTCGCAAACATGAAAAATTAAAAACCAAACTTGTTAGATCTTTCTAAACACCGTACAATAGATTCAAAGTCAATCATTACTTCGTTGATCAGGCTATGGCACAATTGATCTACCGCCAAACCATGTATCGATTGTACGTTGGTTATCTATTTGTTTTTCTTGTTTGGTCTTTCAAACCTTTTTTGTTGATTTAGAATGTAGATATCAATACATGTATAGTTATGTTTAACGTTTCGATCATATGCTCATAAATTTATTGCTTAAAAGAATAAGAATTGCATTTAAGTACGTGTGATCATATAACTGATTCGTAATTTTTAGTCAAAAATTTTAAATTGTAAATGGTTC